>NC_069096.1:16717445-16972445 GCF_947172395.1 Bicyclus anynana | reverse complement strand
CCTAACCTAACCTAACCTAACCTAACCTAACCTAACCTAACCTAACCTAACCTAACCTAACCTAACCTAACCTAACCTAACCTAACCTAACCTAACCTAACCTAACCTAACCTAACCTAACCTAACCTAACCTAACCTAACCTAACCTAACCTAACCTAACCTAACCTAACCTAACCTAACCTAACCTAACCTAACCTAACCTAACCTAACCTAACCTAACCTAACCTAACCTAACCTAACCTAACCTAACCTAACCTAACCTAACCTAACCTAACCTAACCTAACCTAACCTAACCTAACCTAACCTAACCTAACCTAACCTAACCTAACCTAACCTAACCTAACCTAACCTAACCTAACCTAACCTAACCTAACCTAACCTAACCTAACCTAACCTAACCTAACCTAACCTAACCTAACCTAACCTAACCTAACCTAACCTAACCTAACCTAACCTAACCTAACCTAACCTAACCTAACCTAACCTAACCTAACCTAACCTAACCTAACCTAACCTAACCTAACCTAACCTAACCTAACCTAACCTAACCTAACCTAACCTAACCTAACCTAACCTAACCTAACCTAACCTAACCTAACCTAACCTAACCTAACCTAACCTAACCTAACCTAACCTAACCTAACCTAACCTAACCTAACCTAACCTAACCTAACCTAACCTAACCTAACCTAACCTAACCTAACCTAACCTAACCTAACCTAACCTAACCTAACCTAACCTAACCTAACCTAACCTAACCTAACCTAACCTAACCTAACCTAACCTAACCTAACCTAACCTAACCTAACCTAACCTAACCTAACCTAACCTAACCTAACCTAACCTAACCTAACCTAACCTAACCTAACCTAACCTAACCTAACCTAACCTAACCTAACCTAACCTAACCTAACCTAACCTAACCTAACCTAACCTAACCTAACCTAACCTAACCTAACCTAACCTAACCTAACCTAACCTAACCTAACCTAACCTAACCTAACCTAACCTAACCTAACCTAACCTAACCTAACCTAACCTAACCTAACCTAACCTAACCTAACCTAACCTAACCTAACCTAACCTAACCTAACCTAACCTAACCTAACCTAACCTAACCTAACCTAACCTAACCTAACCTAACCTAACCTAACCTAACCTAACCTAACCTAACCTAACCTAACCTAACCTAACCTAACCTAACCTAACCTAACCTAACCTAACCTAACCTAACCTAACCTAACCTAACCTAACCTAACCTAACCTAACCTAACCTAACCTAACCTAACCTAACCTAACCTAACCTAACCTAACCTAACCTAACCTAACCTAACCTAACCTAACCTAACCTAACCTAACCTAACCTAACCTAACCTAACCTAACCTAACCTAACCTAACCTAACCTAACCTAACCTAACCTAACCTAACCTAACCTAACCTAACCTAACCTAACCTAACCTAACCTAACCTAACCTAACCTAACCTAACCTAACCTAACCTAACCTAACCTAACCTAACCTAACCTAACCTAACCTAACCTAACCTAACCTAACCTAACCTAACCTAACCTAACCTAACCTAACCTAACCTAACCTAACCTAACCTAACCTAACCTAACCTAACCTAACCTAACCTAACCTAACCTAACCTAACCTAACCTAACCTAACCTAACCTAACCTAACCTAACCTAACCTAACCTAACCTAACCTAACCTAACCTAACCTAACCTAACCTAACCTAACCTAACCTAACCTAACCTAACCTAACCTAACCTAACCTAACCTAACCTAACCTAACCTAACCTAACCTAACCTAACCTAACCTAACCTAACCTAACCTAACCTAACCTAACCTAACCTAACCTAACCTAACCTAACCTAACCTAACCTAACCTAACCTAACCTAACCTAACCTAACCTAACCTAACCTAACCTAACCTAACCTAACCTAACCTAACCTAACCTAACCTAACCTAACCTAACCTAACCTAACCTAACCTAACCTAACCTAACCTAACCTAACCTAACCTAACCTAACCTAACCTAACCTAACCTAACCTAACCTAACCTAACCTAACCTAACCTAACCTAACCTAACCTAACCTAACCTAACCTAACCTAACCTAACCTAACCTAACCTAACCTAACCTAACCTAACCTAACCTAACCTAACCTAACCTAACCTAACCTAACCTAACCTAACCTAACCTAACCTAACCTAACCTAACCTAACCTAACCTAACCTAACCTAACCTAACCTAACCTAACCTAACCTAACCTAACCTAACCTAACCTAACCTAACCTAACCTAACCTAACCTAACCTAACCTAACCTAACCTAACCTAACCTAACCTAACCTAACCTAACCTAACCTAACCTAACCTAACCTAACCTAACCTAACCTAACCTAACCTAACCTAACCTAACCTAACCTAACCTAACCTAACCTAACCTAACCTAACCTAACCTAACCTAACCTAACCTAACCTAACCTAACCTAACCTAACCTAACCTAACCTAACCTAACCTAACCTAACCTAACCTAACCTAACCTAACCTAACCTAACCTAACCTAACCTAACCTAACCTAACCTAACCTAACCTAACCTAACCTAACCTAACCTAACCTAACCTAACCTAACCTAACCTAACCTAACCTAACCTAACCTAACCTAACCTAACCTAACCTAACCTAACCTAACCTAACCTAACCTAACCTAACCTAACCTAACCTAACCTAACCTAACCTAACCTAACCTAACCTAACCTAACCTAACCTAACCTAACCTAACCTAACCTAACCTAACCTAACCTAACCTAACCTAACCTAACCTAACCTAACCTAACCTAACCTAACCTAACCTAACCTAACCTAACCTAACCTAACCTAACCTAACCTAACCTAACCTAACCTAACCTAACCTAACCTAACCTAACCTAACCTAACCTAACCTAACCTAACCTAACCTAACCTAACCTAACCTAACCTAACCTAACCTAACCTAACCTAACCTAACCTAACCTAACCTAACCTAACCTAACCTAACCTAACCTAACCTAACCTAACCTAACCTAACCTAACCTAACCTAACCTAACCTAACCTAACCTAACCTAACCTAACCTAACCTAACCTAACCTAACCTAACCTAACCTAACCTAACCTAACCTAACCTAACCTAACCTAACCTAACCTAACCTAACCTAACCTAACCTAACCTAACCTAACCTAACCTAACCTAACCTAACCTAACCTAACCTAACCTAACCTAACCTAACCTAACCTAACCTAACCTAACCTAACCTAACCTAACCTAACCTAACCTAACCTAACCTAACCTAACCTAACCTAACCTAACCTAACCTAACCTAACCTAACCTAACCTAACCTAACCTAACCTAACCTAACCTAACCTAACCTAACCTAACCTAACCTAACCTAACCTAACCTAACCTAACCTAACCTAACCTAACCTAACCTAACCTAACCTAACCTAACCTAACCTAACCTAACCTAACCTAACCTAACCTAACCTAACCTAACCTAACCTAACCTAACCTAACCTAACCTAACCTAACCTAACCTAACCTAACCTAACCTAACCTAACCTAACCTAACCTAACCTAACCTAACCTAACCTAACCTAACCTAACCTAACCTAACCTAACCTAACCTAACCTAACCTAACCTAACCTAACCTAACCTAACCTAACCTAACCTAACCTAACCTAACCTAACCTAACCTAACCTAACCTAACCTAACCTAACCTAACCTAACCTAACCTAACCTAACCTAACCTAACCTAACCTAACCTAACCTAACCTAACCTAACCTAACCTAACCTAACCTAACCTAACCTAACCTAACCTAACCTAACCTAACCTAACCTAACCTAACCTAACCTAACCTAACCTAACCTAACCTAACCTAACCTAACCTAACCTAACCTAACCTAACCTAACCTAACCTAACCTAACCTAACCTAACCTAACCTAACCTAACCTAACCTAACCTAACCTAACCTAACCTAACCTAACCTAACCTAACCTAACCTAACCTAACCTAACCTAACCTAACCTAACCTAACCTAACCTAACCTAACCTAACCTAACCTAACCTAACCTAACCTAACCTAACCTAACCTAACCTAACCTAACCTAACCTAACCTAACCTAACCTAACCTAACCTAACCTAACCTAACCTAACCTAACCTAACCTAACCTAACCTAACCTAACCTAACCTAACCTAACCTAACCTAACCTAACCTAACCTAACCTAACCTAACCTAACCTAACCTAACCTAACCTAACCTAACCTAACCTAACCTAACCTAACCTAACCTAACCTAACCTAACCTAACCTAACCTAACCTAACCTAACCTAACCTAACCTAACCTAACCTAACCTAACCTAACCTAACCTAACCTAACCTAACCTAACCTAACCTAACCTAACCTAACCTAACCTAACCTAACCTAACCTAACCTAACCTAACCTAACCTAACCTAACCTAACCTAACCTAACCTAACCTAACCTAACCTAACCTAACCTAACCTAACCTAACCTAACCTAACCTAACCTAACCTAACCTAACCTAACCTAACCTAACCTAACCTAACCTAACCTAACCTAACCTAACCTAACCTAACCTAACCTAACCTAACCTAACCTAACCTAACCTAACCTAACCTAACCTAACCTAACCTAACCTAACCTAACCTAACCTAACCTAACCTAACCTAACCTAACCTAACCTAACCTAACCTAACCTAACCTAACCTAACCTAACCTAACCTAACCTAACCTAACCTAACCTAACCTAACCTAACCTAACCTAACCTAACCTAACCTAACCTAACCTAACCTAAC
The DNA here is from genome assembly GCF_947172395.1 of Bicyclus anynana. Classification (NCBI taxonomy): domain Eukaryota; kingdom Metazoa; phylum Arthropoda; class Insecta; order Lepidoptera; family Nymphalidae; genus Bicyclus; species Bicyclus anynana. The sequence goes on along the minus strand of NC_069096.1, from coordinate 16,967,569 downwards.
CTAACCTAACCTAACCTAACCTAACCTAACCTAACCTAACCTAACCTAACCTAACCTAACCTAACCTAACCTAACCTAACCTAACCTAACCTAACCTAACCTAACCTAACCTAACCTAACCTAACCTAACCTAACCTAACCTAACCTAACCTAACCTAACCTAACCTAACCTAACCTAACCTAACCTAACCTAACCTAACCTAACCTAACCTAACCTAACCTAACCTAACCTAACCTAACCTAACCTAACCTAACCTAACCTAACCTAACCTAACCTAACCTAACCTAACCTAACCTAACCTAACCTAACCTAACCTAACCTAACCTAACCTAACCTAACCTAACCTAACCTAACCTAACCTAACCTAACCTAACCTAACCTAACCTAACCTAACCTAACCTAACCTAACCTAACCTAACCTAACCTAACCTAACCTAACCTAACCTAACCTAACCTAACCTAACCTAACCTAACCTAACCTAACCTAACCTAACCTAACCTAACCTAACCTAACCTAACCTAACCTAACCTAACCTAACCTAACCTAACCTAACCTAACCTAACCTAACCTAACCTAACCTAACCTAACCTAACCTAACCTAACCTAACCTAACCTAACCTAACCTAACCTAACCTAACCTAACCTAACCTAACCTAACCTAACCTAACCTAACCTAACCTAACCTAACCTAACCTAACCTAACCTAACCTAACCTAACCTAACCTAACCTAACCTAACCTAACCTAACCTAACCTAACCTAACCTAACCTAACCTAACCTAACCTAACCTAACCTAACCTAACCTAACCTAACCTAACCTAACCTAACCTAACCTAACCTAACCTAACCTAACCTAACCTAACCTAACCTAACCTAACCTAACCTAACCTAACCTAACCTAACCTAACCTAACCTAACCTAACCTAACCTAACCTAACCTAACCTAACCTAACCTAACCTAACCTAACCTAACCTAACCTAACCTAACCTAACCTAACCTAACCTAACCTAACCTAACCGAAAGTAATATTAATATGAACAAAATAATTTTATTGACCTAGGAGGCATTCTACACCTCTAGAATAATTAGTTAAGAATTATTTTAATATAACCTATTTATTGGGGTAATTTTATAATATAATTGACGTTGGGAGTCTTTACACCTCCTGACAAATAAGTCCTTGAAAGTAGGTTAGGTTTAAATACTGACTGTAGGAGGAATCTTACACAGCCCACATTCATACACTTCCCAAAATATTACATAGAAATTAAAACAACATTTCAATCCCACAGCTCTTAAGATGCTAGCAAAAGCTAAACCTGAAACGACAAAACCGAACCACGTATCAAATACAAGCACCAAACATTCAGAAACGGATGCTCCTCGTAAGAGACTTACCGTTAAAAACAAGGAGAACACATCCTTTGCGATGATGGCGTCAGAGTGTTGCCCGGAGGAGCTGGCAAGCGTAGCAAACAAACTCTTCCAAGAAGCGAAGCTGCAGCTGGAGCAATCTGGAAATATAAAATCAATAATTAAAGAAACAGTAATAGATTGTCTTAGTGGTCTCTACACAGTAGCTCTAAGGCTCAGTCAAGGACCGCAGCCCACAAATACCCATATAAACTCTGACTGTAATCTTTCCAAGGATGTGCTTAAGGAAGTAAAAGAACAAAAAGACTTAATGGTAGCGACTCAACAAGATATGGACGCCATCAAGAAACAGATAGACAAACTACATGACAGTATTAATCGTAACAAAGTGACTGATGGCATCACATATGCAGCAATAGCCGCAGCCAACGCTACAACAAAAAGCGGAATACTGCAATCTCCGCCTGTTCACTCTGTGCTGGTGTCTTCAGTAGACGCTCATGATACCAGCGAAGACGTAATCAGTAAAATACGTACAGCCGTAAGCGCAAAGACATCGGGTATCAGAGTGGATAGGCTAAGAAAAGCTAAGGAGGGTAAAGTAGTGCTGGGCTGCCAATCACGAGAAGAACTAGCCAAAGTGGCAGAACGGCTCAGGACTGGCAACCCAACGCTACTCATAGAAGAAAAGGAAAATAAAGATCCGCTGGTAATTTTAACAAACGTTCTAAACTTCAATACTGATGAAGATATAATGGGGGCTCTTGAAAAACAAAATGAGCATTTATTGGGGGGGATACCGAAGGATGAATATAGGATAAGCGTGCGATATCGTAGAAAAGCAAGAAACCCACTAGAAAACCATGTGGTCCTTCAAGTATCGCCCCTAGTGTGGAAGAACCTTACGACAGCAGGCAGAGTGCATATTGATTTGCAAAGGGTAAAGGTTGAAGACCAATCCCCACTGATGACCTGCTCCAGGTGTCTTGGTTACGGGCACGGACGTAGAAATTGCACAGAAACAGTCGACACCTGTAGCCACTGCGCAGGTCCACACTTGCGCAGTGAGTGTCCTGCATGGCGGGCTGGAGACCGTCCCGTATGTCGCAATTGTCAGAGTAGCCAACTCGACCGGACCGATCACAATAGTTTTGATAAAAATTGCCCGGTCCGAAAAAAGTGGGATGCTCTGGCAAGAGCGAAAGTAGCATATTGTTAAGGGCGCCCCAAGCGATATTCAAGATAGCACACAAACTGGAAACAAGAATAATCGGCTGTACAAAGTCATTCAAGCAAATATACAGCGAAAGAAATTGGCTTTATCAGAGTTGCTAAATGAATCTCAGAACAGAAAGATCGCAATTGCTATTATACAGGAACCGTACGTGGGAGCTGAAAACGAGGTAACCCAATCCGTGGGATTCCGAGTAATTCAAAAAAACAATAACAGATCAAAACGCATCAAATCTGCCATAATCGTGTTGGATAATCAAATCACAATCACCGAACATCCCAACCTTACCACTGAAAACATAGCCGTAGCAACACTGGAGACAAATACCTGGAAGATTGGGGTTATATCAGCTTACTTAGAAGATTATCTACCTATGGAACCGTACCTAACACAAATAAAGAAGGCCATGGAAACACTGGATACCAATAAAATAATTTTGGGAGGTGACATGAATGCTTGGAGCCCCTGGTGGGGCAGTATAAGCGAAGACCATAGGGGAGAAGAATTCTCTGGGTTCATAGAAGAAATGAATATGCACATACTGAACGAAGGCACTACTCCGACATTCTATACCATTCGAAACAATAAAGAATACAAGAGCAGAGTCGACATCACAGCTTGTACACATAATATGATGGGAATAGTATGTGATTGGGAAGTCGATGTGGGGGTCACAACGTCAGACCACAACGCAGTCACCTTTTCCTTAGTTCTTCAATCACCAACTGAAAATAGATCAATAAAATCGACAAGAAAATATAAAACAAATAAAGTAAACTGGGACAACTTCAAAGAACAATTTCAACTGGAACTTAATAATAGGAAAATAAACAAAACAAAAATTGTAAATATAAAAACAGAATATGAATTAGAACAGACAATAGAACAGTTTACAGAATGTTTAAAAGGAACATGTGACAACATAATACCGATGATAAAATGGAACCCAAAACTAAAACTTCCGTGGTTAACAAAGCACATCGAAGCACTAAGGAAACAGATGATCACCAAAAAACGTAGGATCTCTTATGCAGCACAAAGAAGAAAACAACATGTGATTGAGGAGTACTTGAGCGCTAAACAAAATTATGAAATTGAAGCAGCTAAAGCTCAAACAACTAGTTGGAAGCAATATTGTAAAGCCCAGACAAGAGAAAGTTTTTGGGATGGCATCTACCGAGTAATCCGTGCGTCAAGCAAAAGATACGAGGATCTCCCACTTATCCACGATGGCAAAGTCCTAAGCGCAGAAGAATCTGTTAGACTGCTGGCTAAAACCTTCTTTCCTGAGGATACAGAGTCAGTTGATAACGTAGAACACCAAGAAATTAGACTCCGTGCCAGAAGTAGTGATAATAATATTGAAGGAGATAAACAGGACAGACCGTTCACTGGCGAAGAACTAGAGCTAGTTATAGATTCTTTTAGTCCAAAAAAAGCGCCGGGGAGCGATGGCTTTACAGCTGACATCTGTGCTGAAGCCATCCGGGCAAGTGGAGCCGTGTTTCTGGAGGTCATGAATAAATGTCTAGAACTATCATATTTCCCGAGAATATGGAAGCAAGCAACTGTCATAGTTTTGCGTAAGCCACAAAAAACAGATTACAGCCAAGCAAAATCATACAGGCCGATTGGATTGCTTCCAATTCTCGGAAAAATACTAGAAAAATTAATGGTCAGAAGGACAAGGTGGCATATAATGCATAAATCGAACCCCAGGCAATACGGCTTCACTCCCCAACGTAGCACCGAAGACTCCCTCTATGATCTCATACAACATATAAAGCATAACAACAATAAAAAGCTAATAAACATAGTGGTATCACTAGACATAGAGGGAGCCTTCGACAGTGCTTGGTGGCCTGCCATAAGATGTCAGCTCATGGATAAAAAGTGCCCCCAAAACTTAAGGAAGCTCGTGTCCAGCTATCTGAAAGATAGAAAGGTGTTAGTTCGTTACGCTGACAGGGAATTCATAACAAATACCACCAAGGGATGTATACAGGGTTCAATAGCTGGACCTACCTTCTGGAATGTCTTACTAGATCCGCTTTTAGATGAAGTGGAGAAACTCGGCATTCACTGCCAAGCATTCGCGGATGATATTGTTCTGGTGTTCTCTGGAAAATCTGTAGAAAAATTAGAAACACAGGCTGCACTGGTGCTCAACCATGTGTACGAGTGGGGCGTGAGGAACAAACTAAAGTTTGCGCCTCATAAGACGCAAGCAATGATAATAACAAATAAACTAAAATACGACACCCCACACGTACGCATGGAGAGCACCACGATTAAACTAGTAGATGAAATTAAAATTCTGGGGTTAATAATAGATAAAAAACTTACCTTTAATAGTCACATAAAACACATCTGCCGGAAAGCTCTAAATATATACAAACCTTTGGCACGCTCAGCAAAAATTAAATGGGGACTAAATGCAGAGATCATCAGAACAATATACGTATCAGTCATTGAACCAATTATCCTGTATGCATCCAGTGTCTGGGCACCAGCTGCTGAGAAAATCATGTCGCGGAAATCATTGGACTCCGTTCAACGAGGCTTTGCACAAAAAATATGCAAAACATATAGGACAGTCTCTCTTAACGCAGCATTAACCCTGTCAGGACTAATACCACTGGACCTACGAGTAAATGAAAACGCGCGCTTATATGAAGCAAAACGTGGGAAGCCTCAAGACTTCATTAGAGAAGATAGAAATATAGAAAATAAAATATGTTACCTTAATGCTCCACATCCCGCGGAAGAAGAGACCTTTAAGTTTGAATGTCTTGAAAATCAGCAGCAAGATTACAACCTGAAAAATAAAGCAGATGCGCTGGAGATGTTTACTGATGGAAGTAAAATAAATGGCAAAGTAGGCGCCGCCTTGACGGTATGGAAGGATGGAGTCGAAACTTTTTATAAAAAGTTTAGACTCGAATCTTACTGCACAGTCTTCCAGGCTGAAATGTATGCGCTCTACCGTGCCTCTGATATTGCCATGAAAAACGTAGAAACATCAGTAAACATCTACAGCGACTCGAAATCCTCTTTAGAACTCATAATAAGACCGAATACTTACCACCCACTTGCTTTCGCCATACGGCAGAACCTAAGAGAACTAAAGCTGGAAGGAAAGGATGTCCGCTTATTCTGGATAAGGGCACATGTCGGAACAGCTGGTAATGAAAGGGCCGACTTGTTGGCGAAAGCAGCCGCAATGACCAAAAAGTCGGCACCAGATTACGACAAGTGCCCCATATCATTCGTTAAGCGAAGCATGAGGGAGGATTCGGTCAGGGTATGGGGAAAAAGGTATAAAGAAAACACAAATGGTGCAGTAACAAAATTATTTTTTCCAGACATAATAAAAGCATTCAAAATTTTAAAGAAAATAGAACTAACTCCGTTATTGGTACAGATATTTACAGGTCATGGTGGCTTCAGTCTATACTTACATCGTTTTAAATGTAAAGATAGTCCTGTTTGTGACTGCGACGATCAGACGGAACAAACTGTTTCGCATATTTTAACACAATGCCCTATTTATTGTAAAAGTAGGTACGACACTGAACAATATATAGGTAAACAAATAAGCATCGATAAAATATGCGAAATAGTAGGTAACAGAGACACCAGAGACCCATTTTTAGAATATTGCGCCAAAATTGCTAAATCTGTAATAAACAAAAACAAAACGACTGAATAAAGGAACGGTCTAATAAAATAACAGTATTCAATTATAAAATACATAACACAAAGATTGGCTAATAAAGATTTATGTTTACTTTATATTATAAGAATATAAGAACTAACATAGGTAAAAATTAGTCAACAACATAAAGAATTAAATTTACTACATTAGGCAGAATGACCAAATCAAATAAAAAAGGTCTCCGACCACCGCATCGGAGGTGTGCAGATGATTATAATAAAAAAAAAAAAAAAAAAACCTAACCTAACCTAACCTAACCTAACCTAACCTAACCTAACCTAACCTAACCTAACCTAACCTAACCTAACCTAACCTAACCTAACCTAACCTAACCTAACCTAACCTAACCTAACCTAACCTAACCTAACCTAACCTAACCTAACCTAACCTAACCTAACCTAACCTAACCTAACCTAACCTAACCTAACCTAACCTAACCTAACCTAACCTAACCTAACCTAACCTAACCTAACCTAACCTAACCTAACCTAACCTAACCTAACCTAACCTAACCTAACCTAACCTAACCTAACCTAACCTAACCTAACCTAACCTAACCTAACCTAACCTAACCTAACCTAACCTAACCTAACCTAACCTAACCTAACCTAACCTAACCTAACCTAACCTAACCTAACCTAACCTAACCTAACCTAACCTAACCTAACCTAACCTAACCTAACCTAACCTAACCTAACCTAACCTAACCTAACCTAACCTAACCTAACCTAACCTGGATAGATTCTATCAATATTTTTCGAAAATTTAAAGTCAGCGTTGGTCCTTAATTGTCAATTTGCAGTCCGGGTGACGTTTTCAGGCCTCCTGCGTCTCCCTGTAACATAAAAAACAAAAATTATTAATATTCATTTTTTTCAAAATTTTCATAGTTTTCGTAAATTCACTAAAATTTTCCAAATTTTCAGCAAAATTTGACACGGTCTTGCTCCCTGTGCGACCGCGAGTGCGCGCGGGAACCGGATCCGTGCTCAAATTTGCATTTCTGGCCCACCCGCCCTCCCTATTGCGCTGACTGGAGGTGCAAGACTCCAGCAATACCATAGGGAGAGCCAAAAATTTTTATTGTTGTTTCGGGTTCTCAATCTTGTGAGGATCCGGAACGTACATTTGAAGGGGTGGGTATCGTTAGTTTATTGGGCAAAAACAGACAATTTAGGGTACTACACTCTAAATCTACCTAAAATTTGACCATTGGGAGGCAATTTACACCTCCCAAATATCTCTTATTGACCAGATTATTTTAATTGTTAAGTTAATATTTAATAATAATAAAGTACCAGACGATTGGGAGGATTTTACACCTACCAATATCACTAAATCAAATAAGTAACTAGGTAAATTGCTATTGACACTCTACATAAATTCTACCAACACGGTTAGACTTGACTTGGGAGAAACTTTACACCTCCCAAATACACTTTAACCATATTTATATAAATATATTATTTAAGTAAGAACTAGACGATTGGGAGGCTTTTTACACCTCCCAAAATTATAAGATTAATCTAGAAATTAAGCAATTATTTATTTAGTTAGGTTAGGCATAATTGACTGGGAGGCGATTTACACCTCCCAATTTCGTAGTTATATTAAGAATCCCACAGCTTCTTACTAATACCGTTCACACCTTCCAACTAATTTAACCTAAGTGAATATGTTTGGCTGCGGATACAGAACACCTAAAAAACAACACGAAACAGAGGTTGAAATCGTGACTGAGTCCCCGGAGAGAGGAATGACAAGTGACCCTACGCAAATACAAACTCAAGAGCTGTTGCTCGACCTAAGCGCAGAACATGCTCGTTCCTCACAAAAAGACGCCCAGGCTGCTCTCAAGCCAGGGACAAAAAACACGCTGATACAAAGCGGAACCACTAAGAAAGGTGGGGCGCAGTCTAAGGCATCCAGTCCTCTAGGACATGACACAGTGAAACTTAAAGGTAGGGTCGCTGAGGCTAAAGCTTGCCTTATCAAAGCGAAACTTCAAATAAATAACTCGCGAAATCTGAAAACTGAGATTAAAAACGAAGTTATCCAAGCCGTAGAAAGGATGTACCAATTAGTGAAGGAGGCAGAATCAGCAAAATCTCGAACCTCCATCCAAACATCGACCGAAGAGGTGATAAACAAGGGAAAGGCAGTAGAAGAAGGAAAGGAAAACAAAGTGCTGGCTGACTTCGCGAAGGAACTAGAAGACCATAGGAAACTTATGAGCGAGAACACAGAAGAAATTATAAAACTAAAAGCATGTCTCAAGACAGCCTCTGGCACTCCAATAGCCACCCCAGCTTTTGAAACAAATATTATTCGGGAACTAAAACAGCAGAGGGACCAGATGGAAAGACTAGTGAACAACTATAAAGTTACTGAAGGTACTTATGCTGCAGTTGCCGCTACTTCCAAAGATAAAATGCCGTTGTCTTCTCAGCCTGTTCACTCCATAGTGGTTTCGTCTATAGAAGATCAGGACACAAGTGAAGACGTAATCGTTAAGATACGCACGGCAGTAAATGCAAAGTCGTCTGGGATTCGGGTGGACAGGTTGCGTAAGGCAAGGGAGGGAAAGGTAGTGCTGGGGTGCCAATCTAAAGACGATCTGGTTAAACTTACGGAAAAGCTGACGTCCGAGCAGCCCTCCTTAAAATTAGAAGAGAAAACTAATAAAGACCCTCTCATAGTTATGAAAAATGTTTTGAACATTAATACTGACGAAGATATCATCAGTGCCCTAAACAGACAAAATGCACACATTCTCGGGGAAATACCAGAGGAGGAGTACAGGGCCGTCGTGCGGTATCGTAGGAGAGCCAGAAACCCGCACGAGTGTCATGTAGTACTCCAGGTGTCACCGAAAATATGGCAAAAGTTGACTAATGCAGGAAGAGTCCACATAGATCTGCAAAGGGTACAAGTCAATGATCAGTCTCCCCTCATCCAGTGTACGAGGTGTCTAGCATACGGTCATGGACGCAAATCGTGCAATGAAACGGAAGACCTGTGCAGTCATTGCGCGGGGCCGCACTTACGCAAAGACTGCCCACACTGGAGAGAGGGACAAAAGCCGGTATGTCGTAATTGTACGTCGTCAAAACTTGAGACGGTTGATCATAATAGCTTTGATTCGGAGTGCCCAATAAGAAAAAAGTGGGATAGGCTAGTCCGACAAAATGTAGCGTATTGCTAAAATGGTCCCAGTTATTCCCCAAGAGTTTCAATGTAAAGTCGTCCAAGCAAACTTACAAAAGAGTAAGTTGGCCTTTCAAGAACTGCTTATTGAGGCTGGGAAGTGCGGTTTCGGCTTCGCCCTCGTTCAGGAACCATATGTTGGAGCAAAAGGCGAAATTACGCCAAAATGTGGCTATAGGGTAGTTCAGCAAACACAGAACCGATCGAAACCAGTAAAAGCAGCAATAGTTGTTTTTAATAACGAGATACAGATAGTTGAACATCTTAAAGAAACTACCGAAAATATAGCAGCTGCAACACTAAAAATTAGCACATGGGAGGTGAGTGTTGTCTCTGTGTACTTCGAAGATAGCCTCCCCGTGGATCCATACTTAGAAAAAATGAAAACCGTAATAAATAATCTAAAACCAAAAAACATCTTAATTGGGGGGGATTTTAACTCATGGAGTCCATGGTGGGGGAGTAACGGAGAAGATCATAGGGGAAAAGAAGTTCACGGGGCTTTGATGGAATTGAATCTACACGTTTTGAACGAGGGAGTCACTCCCACATTCTATACTATAAGAAACGGCCGGGAATATAAAAGCAGGGTTGATGTAACTGCGTGTAGTGAGAGTCTACTAGGACTTATAGAAAGTTGGAAGGTCGATGAGAAGATGATCAGTGCTGACCACAATGCAATAACATTTAGCATAAAACTTAAAAGGTCTACTGAAAAAAGATTAACAAAAACTACAAGAATATTCAACACAAAAAAAGCTGATTGGGCCAAATTTAAACAAGAATTAGTAAAAGAGCTAGAAATAAATGAAATCACAGAAACAGTAGTATCAAATATCAAAAGTAAAGAAAATTTAGACATAATAGTAAACAAATACATAGAAAGCGTTAAATTAGCAAGCAAAACAGCAATACCTATTATAAAAAATAGCAAAAAGAAACACTTACCTTGGTGGAACGAAGAATTGCAGAATCTGAAGAGAGATATGATGACCAAGAAATGCAGGATCCGCTGCGCCGCTCCCAGACGTAGATCACGGGTAGTAGAAGAGTACCTGAAATCAAAGAAAAGATATGAGAAAGAATCGACAAAAGCTCAAATAAATAGCTGGAAACAGTTTTGTTGCACCCAAGACCGAGAAAGCCTATGGGATGGAATATACCGTATCATCAGGTCCACATCTAGCAAATACGAAGATCAACCGCTTGTGAGTGATGGAGTTGTTCTAAGTCCTGAAAACTCAGTGAAATTACTGGCAAAATCGTTTTTTCCACAAGACCTAGAATTAGATGACAATCCCGGACACACAAAAATAAGAAATGAGGCTAAAAATTCGGATAAACTAATGGAAAACGATAAACAAGATCCGCCATTCACAAAACAGGAGCTCCTACACGTAACAAATAGCTTTAATCCCAGAAAGGCCCCTGGACCAGACGGGCTTACAGCCGACATCTGTGCGGAAGCTATAATGCTAAATACGGAGGTGTTTCTCGCCGTAGTTAACAAATGCCTAGAAATTCATCATTTTCCAATATCTTGGAAGGAAGCTATTATAATAGTCCTTAGAAAACCAGGGAAGTCCGATTACAATCAAATAAAATCATATCGCCCGATAGGACTACTCTCAATATTCGGTAAGATATTGGAAAAGTTGATGGTGCGTCGTATTCGATGGTATCTGTTATCAACGGCAAATCCCAAGCAGTATGGCTTCGTCCCACAGCGCAGCACAGAGGACTCCCTCTATGATCTGGCAAAACATTTACGTAGCAATTTGATGAGCAAATTGATTAATGTGGTGGTATCGCTAGACATAGAGGGGGCCTTTGACAGTGCATGGTGGCCCGCAATTAAGTGTCGACTAGCGGAAAAGGGATGCCCACAAAACATTCGCAAACTAGTCTCAGGATATCTAGAGGACAGACAAGTACGCGTTCGCTATGCGGACCACGAATATAGCACGAAAACATCAAAAGGATGTGTACAGGGCTCTATAAGCGGACCCACTTTCTGGAACGCTCTCTTAGACCCTCTGCTGGACAAGATAGAGCAGACTGGAACATACTGCCAAGCCTTTGCTGATGATGTCGTTCTGGTGTTTTCCGGACACTCGGCCTCAAAAATAGAGGAGCAGGCCAATCGTGTACTCGGCTATGTGTATGAGTGGGGAGTCCAAAACAAGTTGAAATTCGCACCTCACAAAACTAACGCCATGGTTATCACGAAGAAGATCAACTATGACACCCCACGCATACGCATGGCGGGGTCCACGATTGAAATGGTCAATGAAATAAAGATCTTGGGACTGATCGTGGACAATAAACTAACATTTAACAGCCATATCAAACATGTGTGTTCGAAGGTGTTAAATATATATAAACCATTGGCCAGATCAGCCAAGATTAACTGGGGGCTGACTCCGGAAACCATAAGAACGATATATATCTCAGTTATAGAACCCATAGTCCTTTATGCGGCAAGTGTTTGGGCCCCATCCACTGAGAAACTAACTGCACAGAAACAGCTAAACGCAGTTCAGCGAGGTTTTGCCTTAAAAATCATTAAAGCCTACAGAACAGTTTCACTCACCGCGGCTCTCGCGTTAGCTAGACTTGTCCCATTGGACTTGAGAGTCCAAGAGGCGGCAAATCTATATAAAGCAAAACGTGGAGAGCCGGGGGGAGTGATACTTGACAGAACGGTTGAAAAAAGGAAACCCTTTGCTTTTTCTCCACACCCAGCACAGGAAATCGAAACTAAATTCGAAAAAGTCAGCGACATAGGCGATCCAGCGTTCGGGAGCAATTTGGATGACTTACAGATATATACTGATGGCAGTAAAATCGGTGGCAAAGTTGGGGCAGCACTGACTTGCTGGAGGCAAGGCAAAGAAATACAAAAGAAAAAGTACCTCCTTGCCCCGTATTGCACAGTTTATCAGGCTGAACTATATGCCTTATACCAAGCCACCAATATTGCTGCCAAAGTACAGGACAAACAGACAAACATCTTCAGCGACTCGAGATCGTCACTGGATACAATAAAAAATATAAATTCATATCACCCACTGGCATTCGAAATAAGACAAAATTTGATAAAACTAAAGTTAGATGGAAAAATAGTAAAACTTTTCTGGATCAAAGCACACGTCGGAGTCGTGGGTAACGAAAGAGCAGATCAACTAGCTAAAAAAGCAGCCCTGACAAAAAAGACTGCCCCCGACTACGACGCGTGCCCAATATCTTTTATAAAAAGAAATATTAGAATAGACTCAATAAAAATTTGGCAAGAAAGATATTTAAACAGTAGAAACGCAGAAGTTACCAAATTGTTTTTCCCGAACTTAGAGGCTGCATATGTTATGTTGAAAAAGATAGTCTTGTCGCCAGAATTGGTACAAGTATTCACCGGACATGGCGGGTTTAACCAATACCTAAACCGGTTTAAGCTGAAGGAAAACTCGGCATGTCAATGCGATACAGATGAAACACAGTCCGTCCACCACATCCTAACGGAGTGTCCCATACTCAGCAAAATAAGATACGACATTACACATTACATTGACCAAGAAATAAAAACATCCACAATACCAAAGATAATGGAAAACAAAATTACGAGAAACAAATTTTTGGAATACTGTGTGAGGGCAGCAAAATTGGTAATAAGATTAAACAAAGACATAGATTAATATAATATTAAAGTCAATTATATAATATATCGTGAATACAGACCCAATGTACTTTATATATTATAGGAATATAAAAATCTACGTGGGTAAAAATTACACGAAATATCATATAATAGTTATAAACTCTAATAAAAAATACCAAGTAAATAAACAGTTAAATTGAATAAATAAGGTCTCCGTCATACGTCGGAGGGACGCAGCAATCTTCAACCAATATGGAGATTAAAAAAAAAAAAAAAAAAAAAAAAAAAAAAAAAAACCTAACCTAACCTAACCTAACCTAACCTAACCTAACCTAACCTAACCTAACCTAACCTAACCTAACCTAACCTAACCTAACCTAACCTAACCTAACCTAACCTAACCTAACCTAACCTAACCTAACCTAACCTAACCTAACCTAACCTAACCTAACCTAACCTAACCTAACCTAACCTAACCTAACCTAACCTAACCTAACCTAACCTAACCTAACCTAACCTAACCTAACCTAACCTAACCTAACCTAACCTAACCTAACCTAACCTAACCTAACCTAACCTAACCTAACCTAACCTAACCTAACCTAACCTAACCTAACCTAACCTAACCTAACCTAACCTAACCTAACCTAACCTAACCTAACCTAACCTAACCTAACCTAACCTAACCTAACCTAACCTAACCTAACCTAACCTAACCTAACCTAACCTAACCTAACCTAACCTAACCTAACCTAACCTAACCTAACCTAACCTAACCTAACCTAACCTAACCTAACCTAACCTAACCTAACCTAACCTAACCTAACCTAACCTAACCTAACCTAACCTAACCTAACCTAACCTAACCTAACCTAACCTAACCTAACCTAACCTAACCTAACCTAACCTAACCTAACCTAACCTAACCTAACCTAACCTAACCTAACCTAACCTAACCTAACCTAACCTAACCTAACCTAACCTAACCTAACCTAACCTAACCTAACCTAACCTAACCTAACCTAACCTAACCTAACCTAACCTAACCTAACCTAACCTAACCTAACCTAACCTAACCTAACCTAACCTAACCTAACCTAACCTAACCTAACCTAACCTAACCTAACCTAACCTAACCTAACCTAACCTAACCTAACCTAACCTAACCTAACCTAACCTAACCTAACCTAACCTAACCTAACCTAACCTAACCTAACCTAACCTAACCTAACCTAACCTAACCTAACCTAACCTAACCTAACCTAACCTAACCTAACCTAACCTAACCTAACCTAACCTAACCTAACCTAACCTAACCTAACCTAACCTAACCTAACCTAACCTAACCTAACCTAACCTAACCTAACCTAACCTAACCTAACCTAACCTAACCTAACCTAACCTAACCTAACCTAACCTAACCTAACCTAACCTAACCTAACCTAACCTAACCTAACCTAACCTAACCTAACCTAACCTAACCTAACCTAACCTAACCTAACCTAACCTAACCTAACCTAACCTAACCTAACCTAACCTAACCTAACCTAACCTAACCTAACCTAACCTAACCTAACCTAACCTAACCTAACCTAACCTAACCTAACCTAACCTAACCTAACCTAACCTAACCTAACCTAACCTAACCTAACCTAACCTAACCTAACCTAACCTAACCTAACCTAACCTAACCTAACCTAACCTAACCTAACCTAACCTAACCTAACCTAACCTAACCTAACCTAACCTAACCTAACCTAACCTAACCTAACCTAACCTAACCTAACCTAACCTAACCTAACCTAACCTAACCTAACCTAACCTAACCTAACCTAACCTAACCTAACCTAACCTAACCTAACCTAACCTAACCTAACCTAACCTAACCTAACCAGTCTCGCGTCGCTCGTCGCCGGGTGCGGACGTGTCGAGAGCTCTGGGCCGCGTGTGCGAGTGGCGGTCCGGACCGACAGCGGACCGCGGACCGACCAAGGGGACCGGACAGCGGACCGAGGACCGGACCGACCAAGGGGACCGGACCTTCAGCGGACCAGGACCGGACCGAGGACCAGACCAGCAGCGGACCGGACCGATCAGGGGACCGGACCGGGGACCGGACATCGGACCGACGACCGGACAGCGGACCGAGGACCGGACCGGACCGGACCAGCGGCGGACCAAGGACCGGACCGGACCAGGAGCAGTGGTTGGGCCGGGCGCCTATATAAGCGGCTCGCCTCACCGAGCCGCCTCAGTCGCGCGCGGATCGCCGCCGCGAGCGGTCGTCTTCACGGCCCCTATGCCCTCGCGTTCGGGCGTATAGCCTGGGCGGGAGGTGTGACAGGGGTCTGAGGACCGGGACTGGAGATCGGACCGGACCCGCGAAGAGGTGCGGACCGGACCGACCAAATCGGACCGAGGACCAGACCAGCAGCGGACCGGACCGACCTAGGGGACCGGACATCGGATCGGACCGACCTAGGGGACCGGACATCGGATCGGCGACCGGGCAGCGGACCGAGGACTGGACCGTGCTAGCGAGGGACCGAGGACCGGACCGGACCAGGAACAGTGGTAAGGCCGGGCGCCTATACAGCGGGCGTCAGTCGCGCGCAGATCGCCGTCGCGAGCGGTCGTCTTCGGCGGGCGGCCCCCACGGCCCCTATGCCCTCGCGTCTGGGCGTATAGCCTGGGCGTGAGGTGTGGCAGGGGTCTGAGGACCGGGTCTGGAGACCGGACCGGACCGGTAAAGACCACGAAGAGGTGCGGACCGGGGACCGGAGCAGCAGCAGCGGACCGGATATCGGACCAACGACTGGACAGCGGACCGGGCTGACAGCGGACCGAGGACCGGACCGGACCAGGAACAGTGGTCGGGCCGGGCGCCTATACAGCGGGCGTCAGTCGCGCGCAGATCGCCGTCGAGAGCGGTCGTCTTCGGCGGGCGGCCCCCACGGCCCCTATGCCCTCGCGTCTGGGCGTATAGCCTGGGCGTGAGGTGTGACAGGGGTCTGAGGACCGGGACTGGAGACCGGACCGGACCGGTAAAGACCACGAAGAGGTGCGGACCGGGGACCGGAGCAGCAGCAGCGGACCGTACATCGGACCAACGACTGGACAGCGGACCGGGCTGACAGCGGACCGAGGACCGGACCGGACCAGGAACAGTGGTTGGGCCGGGCGCCTGTGTGGGCGGCTCGCCTTACCCAGCCACCTCAGTCGCGCACAGACCGCCGACGCGAGCGGTCGTCTTCGGCGGGCGGCCCCCACGGCCCCTATGCCCTCGCGTCTGGGCGTATAGCCTGGGCGTGAGGTGTGACAGAGGTCTGAGGACCGGGACTGGAAACCGGACCGGACCGGTAAGGACCGCTATGAGGTGCGGACCAGGTCTAAATCCAACCTGTGGACTGGACCGGACCGCGTAGAGCAGCGGGCCAGGACCGGACCAACCAGGAGTCCGGACCACGGATCGACCAACCAAGGAAGCAGACCAGGAGACCGGAGCGGACCAGGACCAGACCAACCAGAGGACTGGACCAGACCGCAAAGAGCAGCGGGCCAGACCGCCAGACCGCGGACCGAGGACCGGGACTTGTGCTCTGTGCTTAAATTAATGTGTAGTGCCTTATGTGATAGACATTGGTCATCATGACCTCTTGATTCCGTGTACACTCAGTGACAGTGATTAGTGGCTGTGCATAATTGGATTGCAGTGAATACAACAGTCGTGCACAATGGACACCGAGGTGGGAGTATCCAGCTCGCCTGGAGAGGACAATGTAACAGGTAATCCCTCCCTCATCTCTCAGTCTACTCTGAAAGGAGCTAACGCCAAGCGACCTCCTCCGTCGGCTTACATTGAGCTGCCTGCAACTGCCGCTGAGGTCAAGGACCTCGATTCCCTCGCCAAGGTGATTAGAATACTATCAACTACCACCATCAAGGCGATTAATGAAGGTAAAAGCGTCACCGCTTCAAATAAGAGACTCATTACTGCGGCTGCAGCCGAGACCCAACGATCAATTGATCAATACTTGCGTACGGTCACAACTACACCTTCAACTCTGGCCGCCCTGTCGGAGGTCAGCGACCCTGTCAGCCATAATAGTAATAATGATACACTAAGGAAGGAACTAAGTGAGTGCGTAGGGGAAATTCGCATGCTGCGCGGAGAACTAGCCTCCCATCCGTTGGCCTCTCCTACCATCTTAGCCGCTGGCCTGAAGGAGTCAATTAGAGAAGAGATAGGCAGCGCCTTCAGATTAGAAACCCAATCCGTCAAATCGACTAACCGGTCATATGCTGCCGCCGCTCGTACACCATCGGACAATCCCAACATACCTGCCAATCGACCCTCTATTATTGTCACTCCGGCCGAGGACGTTCCCACTGCCTCGCACACCCTCAAAGCATTCAGATCGGGCGTAACTTTCAAAGACACCAATTTCTCACCCGCCGAGGTCAAGTTAATCCCAAATAAGAAACTGCGCTTAGTATTCGACAACTGCGAGCAACGGGACATCACCCTTCAAAAGATCGAATCAGCTAATTGCGGACTCACTGCTAAGCCCACTAAAAAACTTAGACCTATGCTATTGCTCAAGGGCGTCTCTAAATCCACTACTCCTGAATCCCTTACGGATATCATCTTACACCAAAATGACTCTATAAGAAATTTGATAACTAATGATGAGGACTTTCAATTTAAATTCAAAAGAAACAATAGAAACAGCAAACTTTACAATGCAGTCTTCATTACGACACCCATGCTCTGGCGCACCATCGTCTCTTCCGGCAGACTCAACGTGGACCACCAGAGGGTCCACGTCGAGGAATACGTTCCCCTTCTCCAATGCTTCAAATGCCTACAATTTGGCCACACGCAAAAAAGGTGTACGTCCGACACACTCATCTGCTCACACTGCTCATCCACTGATCACAACTATCGCAACTGCCCTAACAACACAGACGACAACAAAATTTGCTGTTTTAATTGCTCCAAACAACAAAAACGTAAAGATCCCGCAAATCCCATTAAAACAAACCACAGTGCCACCTCCAACTCATGTCCACTTATAAACCAATTGACCAACCGTCTGCGCGACAAAATCGATTATGGATAGTCGCGTTATATTCCATTTACGCTTATGTCAAACGCTTTCTGTAACTAAGTATATGCGTAACGAAATTCACTTGTGTCAATTATATTAGCTCTACTATTAATTTTGCGTCTCTGTATATAACTATGACCACTAACTACTAACTAAAACTAAACTAAACTGTAACTGTATATAACTAAAATAACGACATACTTTGAACTCACTTATTCTCTCTGGTCAAATTTTTCGGTTATAATTGCAAATATGTTGATATGTTGATACTACGGAAGGGAGGGCTGGGCCGTGAAGGGGAAAAAAAAAAAAAAAAAAAAAAAAAAAAAAAAAACAACCATATATATACAGAAATATAATATATATATATAAAAAAAAAAAAAAAAAAAAAAAAAAAAAAAAACTCCAGTCTGCCCTCCCTTAAACTTTAACTAGTGCTATAACTATTACCTACCAGACTGTTTAATAATCTGCATACTCTGCAATTGTGTTGATTTCTGTATTATAATTCATTTGTAAATATTTTCTCCACTCACGTTCTAATCAGTTATTTAACTAATGTACATATGCTGACCATTTTTCTTCATGTGTTCTTGTGTTCATTTGTACATTTCAATAAATGAATAATTTTAATTATTTTACTATTTAAAATTTTAAAAATTCATGTATGTATGCTGATTTTATTGTAAAGACCATTTTTGTTACGCCCTGGCTGAATCATGTTTTTTTGTGTAACTGTACTTAATCACTAATTTAATTTCTTTCCATTGATTTTTGTATTATCATCCATTTGTAAATACCTTTTCCACTCACGTTCAATTATTTCACTAATGTACATATGCTGATTTCATTGTAGGGACCATTTTTGTTCATGTGTTCATGTGTTCATTTGTACACTTTAATTAATGAATAATTTTAATTATTTTACCATTTAAAATTTTAATAACTTTAATAATTTTTACAATGTATCTTATCGTGTCATGTGTTCATTTAAATGATTCTACAATCGAACTAATATGTAGATATCTATTAGCTCTATTATTTATGTATATGTGTGTATGTGTATATGTATATATGACTTTATATATGTATGTATGTGTGTGTATATGAATATGTATAAATGTAAATATATATATATTTGTTCATATAATAATATATATATTATACTCTATTTATTATAACATAATCATCCTACCGTAATATTCTATTATTTATATCTTATTTTTATCTAGCACATATAATTATATTATTATTAACACAGTTTATCAGTCATCCATTCTACTTATTCTTATAACGTAATTCTCCACACTTATTATATATTTACCCATCTTATACATTTTGCAACATCTCGGAGTATCCCATTAGCACTGAGGTGTTGCAATAACACCATCCACTCCGTTGGTTTTTTTTTAGTGGGTATTCCAGTCGCTTCACGGCTGGCGAGTCCCACATACCCGCCCTGAAATAAGACAGTAATCCTGTCTTATTTCAGGACGGGATGCGTAAATGCATTTTTCTGACCAACGTTAAAAAAAAAAAAAAAAAAAAAAAAAAAACCTAACCTAACCTAACCTAACCTAACCCAACCCAACCCAACCCAACCCAACCCAACCCAACCCAACCCAACCCAACCCAACCCAACCCAACCCAACCCAACCCAACCCAACCCAACCCAACCCAACCCAACCCAACCCAACCCAACCCAACCCAACCCAACCCAACCCAACCCAACCCAACCCAACCCAACCCAACCCAACCCAACCCAACCCAACCCAACCCAACCCAACCCAACCCAACCCAACCCAACCCAACCCAACCCAACCCAACCCAACCCAACCCAACCCAACCCAACCCAACCCAACCCAACCCAACCCAACCCAACCCAACCCAACCCAACCCAACCCAACCCAACCCAACCCAACCCAACCCAACCCAACCCAACCCAACCCAACCCAACCCAACCCAACCCAACCCAACCCAACCCAACCCAACCCAACCCAACCCAACCCAACCCAACCCAACCCAACCCAACCCAACCCAACCCAACCCAACCCAACCCAACCCAACCCAACCCAACCCAACCCAACCCAACCCAACCCAACCCAACCCAACCCAACCCAACCCAACCCAACCCAACCCAACCCAACCCAACCCAACCCAACCCAACCCAACCCAACCCAACCCAACCCAACCCAACCCAACCCAACCCAACCCAACCCAACCCAACCCAACCCAACCCAACCCAACCCAACCCAACCCAACCCAACCCAACCCAACCCAACCCAACCCAACCCAACCCAACCCAACCCAACCCAACCCAACCCAACCCAACCCAACCCAACCCAACCCAACCCAACCCAACCCAACCCAACCCAACCCAACCCAACCCAACCCAACCCAACCCAACCCAACCCAACCCAACCCAACCCAACCCAACCCAACCCAACCCAACCCAACCCAACCCAACCCAACCCAACCCAACCCAACCCAACCCAACCCAACCCAACCCAACCCAACCCAACCCAACCCAACCCAACCCAACCCAACCCAACCCAACCCAACCCAACCCAACCCAACCCAACCCAACCCAACCCAACCCAACCCAACCCAACCCAACCCAACCCAACCCAACCCAACCCAACCCAACCCAACCCAACCCAACCCAACCCAACCCAACCCAACCCAACCCAACCCAACCCAACCCAACCCAACCCAACCCAACCCAACCCAACCCAACCCAACCCAACCCAACCCAACCCAACCCAACCCAACCCAACCCAACCCAACCCAACCCAACCCAACCCAACCCAACCCAACCCAACCCAACCCAACCCAACCCAACCCAACCCAACCCAACCCAACCCAACCCAACCCAACCCAACCCAACCCAACCCAACCCAACCCAACCCAACCCAACCCAACCCAACCCAACCCAACCCAACCCAACCCAACCCAACCCAACCCAACCCAACCCAACCCAACCCAACCCAACCCAACCCAACCCAACCCAACCCAACCCAACCCAACCCAACCCAACCCAACCCAACCCAACCCAACCCAACCCAACCCAACCCAACCCAACCCAACCCAACCCAACCCAACCCAACCCAACCCAACCCAACCCAACCCAACCCAACCCAACCCAACCCAACCCAACCCAACCCAACCCAACCCAACCCAACCCAACCCAACCCAACCCAACCCAACCCAACCCAACCCAACCCAACCCAACCCAACCCAACCCAACCCAACCCAACCCAACCCAACCCAACCCAACCCAACCCAACCCAACCCAACCCAACCCAACCCAACCCAACCCAACCCAACCCAACCCAACCCAACCCAACCCAACCCAACCCAACCCAACCCAACCCAACCCAACCCAACCCAACCCAACCCAACCCAACCCAACCCAACCCAACCCAACCCAACCCAACCCAACCCAACCCAACCCAACCCAACCCAACCCAACCCAACCCAACCCAACCCAACCCAACCCAACCCAACCCAACCCAACCCAACCCAACCCAACCCAACCCAACCCTGGCCGCCCTGTCGGAGGTCAGCGACCCTGTCAGCCATAATAGTAATGATGATACACTAAGGAAGGAACTAAGTGAGTGCGTAGGTGAAATTCGCATGCTGCGCGGAGAGCTAGCCTCCCATCCGTTGGCCTCTCCTACTACCTTAGCCGCTGGCCTGAAGGAGTCAATTAGAGAAGAGATAGGTAGCGCCTTCAGATTAGAAACCCAATCCGTCAAATCGACTAACCGGTCATATGCTGCCGCCGCTCGTACACCATCGGACAATTCCAACATACCTGCCAATCGACCCTCTATTATTGTCGCTCCGGCTGGGGACGTTCCCACTGCCTCGCACACCCTCAAAGCATTCAGATCGGGCGTAACTTTCAAAGACACCAATTTCTCACCCGCCGAGGTCAAGTTAATCCCAAATAAGAAACTGCGCTTAGTATTCGACAACTGCGAACAGCGGGACATCACCCTTCACAAGATCGAATCAGCTAATTGTGGACTCATTGCTAAACCTGCTAAAAAACTTAGACCTATGCTATTGCTTAAGGGCGTCTCCAAATCCACCACTCCTGAATCCCTTACGGATGTCATCCTACACCAAAATGACTCTATAAGAAATTTGATAACTAATGATGAGGACTTTCAATTTAAATTCAAAAGAAACAATAGAAACAGCAAACTTTACAATGCAGTCTTCATTACGACACCCACGCTCTGGCGAACCATCGTCTCTTCCGGCAGACTCAACGTGTCATGTGTTCATTTAAATGATTCTATAATCAACTAATATGTAGATAACTATCTTTTAGCCTTATTTTATTTATAGTTCTATTATACACGTTGTATAATCATGATGAACTTCCGCAAAGTAAGGCCTGCTTCTATCCCATATTCAAAGACTCTTTTCGCTTCAGGTGAGTTTGATATTTTTTCGATACTAAGTCGAAGTAGCTCAAAAGTCGAAAATTATGAAATTTAAACTAGCGTGTTCTTGGAGCGCGATTATACGTAACTTTCAATGCTTAACCATATTCAAAGACTCTTTTCGCTTCAGGTGAGTTATATATTTTTTATACTAAGTCGAAGTAGCTCAAAAGTCGGAAATTATGAAATTCAAACTAGCGTGTTCTGTAGCTCAAAAGTCGAAAATTATGAAATTCAAACTGGCGTGTTCTGAGAGCGCGATTATACGTAACTTTCAATGCTTAACCATATTCAAAGACTCTTTTCGCTTCAGGTGAGTTCGATATTTTTTCGATACTAAGTCGAAGTAGCTCAAAAGTCGGAAATTATGAAATTCAAACTAGCTTGTTCTGAGAGCGCGATTATACGTAACTTTCAATGCTTAACCATATTCAAAGACTCTTTTCGCTTCAGGTGAGTTCGATATTTTTTCGATACTAAGTCGAAATAGCTCAAAAGTCGAAAATTATGAAATTCAAACTAGCGTGTTCTGAGAGCGCGATTATACGTAACTTTCAATGCTTAACCATTTCCAAAGACTCTTTTCGCTTGACGAAGGGACTCGCGTGATTTTAATTGATATATTGCTCGATTTTTTTTTTTTTTGAAGTACAAATATAGATTGTATATCGGCAGCCTTGCCCTACAATAAAATACCGTAAGACATTACGCTGTGAAAGTACGCAAAATAAACAAGCCTAGCTGTATCAACATCAGTAAACTGTCTTATTTTTCTCACGGCAAATGGCCGCTGAGCTAAGTTTACCAGACAGTTTTTCTATATGAGCACCCCACTGAAGCTTACAATCCTAGGTCACTCGCAGGAAAACTGTGGAACTCTCCATTTCCAGTGTTTCACCATCGATCATTATAGACTTATCTAATTTTATAACATTTGGCAATGAAAACTCAATACATTTAGTTTTCTTGGCATTCAAAAGTAGATTATTTGCAGTGAACCAATGCGACACATGCGATATGGCACGGTTTACGTCGTCAGAGTTATCTTTATTTCTGTCGGACTTAAAAATTAAGGATGTGTCATCAGCAAACAGTACTAAATTCCGGCAGCTCAGAGTAGTTCTGTATGTGGAATGAAAAATGATAATCTTTTTGGTCAATATTTATTTTAAAAACAGCTAACTATAACTTAAAAATTAGTATCACATAATATTTGTTCGATAAACTTTTTAAAAACACAACGTGAGCTTTGCGTCGTGGGTAGAGGACAGGAAATAGACTCTCACACTTCACTAACACAACGGCTGCACCGGCAGGTCGGCACGGGCTCACACGAGCACGGGCCGGCGCGGCGGGCGCGCGGCGCGCTATAACGCGGGCCCGGCGCTGGCGCCCACCACGGCCACCGCCACGCGCACGGCGGGCTCCGCGGTGGCCCGGCGCCGCCGCGCAGCGCCGCCGCCCGGCTGGAACTCCGGCAGCGCGCCGAGCTCCGCCAACTGCTTGGGGTCGAGGCAGAGGCCGTTGCGTTCTATGGCACCGTTTTTTGGACTGCTCTTGAAGTCCTCTGTCTGCACTTGTCTGTCGGTGGATGTGGAACGTTCTGCAAAGTTAACGAATTCTTAAGAAAATGTTGTGCGCAACGCCCACCCGTGAGCCGTGCACCACGCCCGCGGTCGAGTGGCGGTACCTGTGGTGTCCAAGGTGGACAGGTCTGTGGAGGGCGTGGTGCGCGGCAGGGGCGCGGCGCCCACGAGCGCGGCGCACACGGCGCCCGGCCCCGCCCCCCGCGCCGCCCGCGCTCGCCACTTGGCCGGCATCAGGTTGCCGCGCACATTCCGCTCCGGCCGAATCAGTATTATGTACATCTGCAAGCGAGAGAGATGAATATTTTAGTTTTCTATGGATTTGGTGTGCAAGCGCCGGTGCCGGTGCAAGTGGCTCGCCGTGCCGAAGTACAGCGGCACGAAGGTATGTATACTCAGCTGCGGTCGTGACGTCACCTTGGGCGCGAACAGGCACGCGAGCATGACGCTGGCGCTGAGCGAGATGGTGACCGCCATGCTGGTGACGCGCAGCGGCACGTGGCTCGCCGTGTCGAAGTACAGCGGCACGAAGGTATGTATACTCAGCTGCGGTCGTGACGTCACCTTGGGCGCGAACAGGCACGCGAGCGTGACGCTGGCGCTGAGCGAGATGGTGACCGCCATGCTGGTGACGCGCAGCGGCACGTGGCTCGCCGTGCCGAAGTACAGCGGCACGAAGGTATGTATACTCAGCTGCGGTCGTGACGTCACCTTGGGCGCGAACAGGCACGCGAGCGTGACGCTGGCGCTGAGCGAGATGGTGACCGCCATGCTGGTGACGCGCAGCGGCACGTGGCTCGCCGTGCCGAAGTACAGCGGCACGAAGGCGAGCCAGATCACGCACGTCGTGTACATCGTGAACCCTGGCGGATATGAAACAAAACATGTCAAACAATTCGAAATCAACTCTTAACATTCTCAAATGTCAGGGTACCTAGCTGTGTGTGTGCTGTTTTAGTGCAGCAGAGATATTCTAGATAATAATGTAGAACAAAATAGAGATAATCGACCCGCAACCCTTCGCTTTACTTCAACATCCTCCCTGCGACACCCTCGCGTCTCCCGTACCGATGTGCTTGCTCTCGTTGAACGCCTCCGGGATCTTCCTGGTGAGCACGGCGTACACGGTGCACACCACGATGAGCACGACCGGGTAGAAGAAGGCGATGGTGTAGGACGCGTCCACGTACGAGTCGCACACCAGCATGTTATCCTCGCGCGTGGGGAAGTGGCGCACGGCGCGCGCGGGCGACGCAAGCTGCCACACCACCACGATCACCACCTGCCGATGGAGGTTGTTCGCGCGCTTAATTTATATACGCGAACTGGTGTACGGATAGGACACAACAGGGCGCTGTAACTCCCAACACGTCAAAGAGAATACACGTCGACTTTCAACGCGAACAAAGAAAAAGGACAATCTTTACAACGTTTACAAATTATAACACCTTAAAACATATGAAGAATTAGTAAAAGTATTATATTTATTGTCATATTTAATGTTACGAATTTGTGGAAAACAAAATAAAAAAGAAAAAAGTATAGTGTTTTCTTATGTGCGAACGTACATAAAGTGGCGACCGTGATAGGACCTACTGCAATCTACGGATTCGAGCACAACCTACGATATAAACCTAATTACGGACGAAGAAAGCGAAGAAGGAGAATCTACAGGAATCTGCGTGGGTTTTGCCAGCAAAAGAGTGAGCCTGTTCCATTTTATTCCTTCCCTATGGTATGGTCAATGGTCATCGTACAACTCGCCCTAAGCTGAGAATAGTAAGTTTATGCAGCGCGTAGTTGAACTTGTATTTTTGACTTCAAGAGTAAGCGTTGAATATAAGAGTAAAAAAAAAACAAAAAAAAAACAACTCTTTAGTGTACACCGAAAATTATTAAATAAAGAATACAAAAGCAATAAATTCAGTAGGCACAATAAGCGACCTTATCGTTAAGAACCGATTTCACCCAGGCAACCTATAAATTGCGGAAATAATAAATAATCATATTTAGGGAAGGGTGTAACTAAGTGGTGAATGCGTTACAAAAAGTGTAATCGGGTGTGAGGCAAACGTTCAGAGGAAGATATAAACAAGTTTTATTTCAGTCTTGTAGTCTAAAGCGCACTCCAATGTCCAAGTGGTCGAAGATCGCTAAAAATAATTCAATTATACTGGGGTTAAATTATTTTTAACCGATTTCCAAAAAGGAGGAGGTTCTACGTTTGGCTGTATGTATGATTTTTTTTTTATATGTATGTCCAGCGATAATTCCGTCATTTATGGACCGATTTTGAAAATTCTTTTTTTGTTTGAGGGTTTGATTCTAGGGTGGTTTTTTTATGTCAGGATCTGACGATGGCATCCTGGAGAAATCGAGGGGAACTTTCAAAAATCGTAGAGACGGCTAGTGCATTTGTTAATGTTTCCATAAGGTATTTTAAACCACTACAAATTTATGAAGGTCTGGAGTTAGTCTAATGATGGAGCCGAAACACAGACGATCGAACTCGTCAACAATTTACAGCAGGTACCTTTTGTTCTGACTTGATAATTTTGTATTGATGAGAACTTTCCACCTGGATAGGTTGTGACTGTATTAGGGGTCTGGTGATGAAGATGAAGGAGAGTTAAGGGTTCACAGGTTCACAGTAGCTACCTTGTGTTTGGACTTGATAAATTTTATATTGATGAGTGAAATCGTCAGATGTAAAGCTTGCAGGCTCAGCCGTCACGAGGATACCTGGATGGAGACCAAGACGGCGCAGATGAGCAGCTGCGAGCGTGGCGAGATGAAGGAGGGGCGCTTGGCGGAGTGCTTGCTGGCGTCGAAGATGCGCGCGATGCGGTTGGTCTTGGTCAGCAGCGCCGCGTACACCACCGTGAAGCAGAAGCCGGTGCCGAACCTGCCCGCGATTGATACCGAGTTAAGCCGAGACTACCCGTAGATTGTTGTATTATTTGTCTACATTACTGTGAAAACTTTAATTGCTTAATGTCAATATCTAAGTAATATAACTTTAATATTAAGTAAAATGTACAGCAGTTTGTTTTCCATAATAATTAAATAAAACCGGCCAAGTGTGGGACACACGTTGTAGGGTTCCGTAGATTAAGTCAGCACTTTAATCCCTTATGTTATGCACAAAAATACCGATAACGATACCCCACACTAGGGCATAGACGATAAAAATTTCATCCTCACTTTTCATGTAAGGAAAGGAATCCTACATTTTTTTTCAAATTTTCTATTTACCACTTTATAGACGTAATTAATATACACGGTGCTCAGGAGTATTTCCCATAACATGGCGAAATTATAACCTCCTTGTGGAGTACGTAATAGTTTTAATGTACTTAAAATCATACTACGGTAAATATGAGCATGTGGTTCTAACCTCTGGACGGCGCACAGGAAGTTAGTGGGACGGAGCACCAGCGCGAAGGTCACCAAGTAGCACATGAGGATGCCGGCCAGCAACACGAACGACAGCTCGCGGCCGCTCGCGCGCACCACCGGCGTACTGCGGCGCGCCTGCCACACGCCGCCCACCAGCCTGCACCACGCGCCCGTCACTACGCGCTACTGAGTACACATCTAGCACACGAACGACAGCTCGCGCACCACCGCACCGGCGTGCCGCACGCGCCAGCCACACGCCGCCCACCAGCCTGCACCACGCGCCCGTCACTACGCGCTACTGAGTACACAACTAGCACACGAACGACACACACGTTAAAAGTGGTAGTGGTGGTACGTGTAATGCGAGTCCTCGGAATACCATGCCGCTGGATACTTCTTGTATATACCAGACCGACTAATAAAACCGAAAATATTAAGTTTGTAAAGAAATTTCGTAGAGTTTTCATATTTTTTTGGGTTTGCTACCTATTTTGGTAAAGTTTATATTATATTCATACGACGGAAAATTTTCTGTTCTACAAAACCGTGTTATTTGTTTTTTGACAACTTAATTTTTCAGTACTTTTCTGGCTTCGAAATGAACTATCCAGGAGGCAAAAATCAGCATTTTTGGCACCTGCTTTTCTTCGCTTTTCATCGACGTCAAAAAGCTGTTGCAGCCGTTTGCAACAATTTGACATGTATTATACACGTCAAAAAGTTGAGTCTTAGACGTCTACTATACAAAAACTATACGCAAAGTTCAATTGTTGCAACTTTGACCTCGAAGACACGTCTCGCAGCGGACGACCTTCGGATTTCGACGAGGAGTCCGAGAAATACAATTCTTTGATATAAAATCTCTACGAACTTTCTCCTCGTAACTTTAGTTTTTCAAGTATTATTACCACCATTAGATTAAATTATATTATAACATAATCCTGACTTTTCAAAAGTGCTTGTAA
Source organism: Bicyclus anynana (assembly GCF_947172395.1). NCBI lineage: Eukaryota > Metazoa > Arthropoda > Insecta > Lepidoptera > Nymphalidae > Bicyclus > Bicyclus anynana. The sequence continues at coordinate 16,938,854 of NC_069096.1, read as the reverse complement.
ACTAAGCCTAATTGAAATAAATGAATTTTGAATATCAAATGTGTCCTTCACTTATGTTTGAGCATGCAAGATTAAGTTTTATAATTATATCTATGGTTTATACGAAACCATATGGTTTATACGAAAGGCGACATTTTCACCTGGGATACAATAATAATTATGTCTGTAAAAGTTGTAGCTTTTATAATTACATCTCATAACAGCTAAAACTTCAGCACTTAGGCCTGGCTACTACTTAACGACAATGATCGTCTGTCTGCGTCAGTCGCACATTCGCTCGTGCAGTGCGAGACACTCACAGCGTGAGCAGGATGCCGGCGGCGGAGAAGGCCATGGCGCCGACGGCGGCGGGCGAGGAGGCGCGCAGGTACAGCTCGGGCACGGGCGCGCAGCGCGTGCGGCGCGCGTCGGGCAGCGAGCCGCGCGCGCACTCCACGCACGCCGTGGCCGACTGCGGCGAGCGAATCTGCGCGCGGGACCACACAGTGAGTCACTGGCGCCGAGCTGACTCGAACTTACTGACCGACTGAGCTATACGCGAATAAGTTTTACACGACAGTGCGATAGCTATACTAAATTTGACAAAAGCCTTTGATTTTGTCGATCATGAAAAGAGATGTCCGAAATTGGGTCCACTTTTCAAAATAATACAGAAATGAAAAATATACTAAAAATCTTGCACTTTATTAGATTGCTTCATTAGAGTCTTAGCCGAAATAATGTTCGCCAACAGGGAAAACAAGTTGATTCCATTATTTTCACACTGATCCATATTACATATATCCTCTTTGATGCGTATTTCACTGATTGACAGTTGTCTTTACAAACATGAGCTATCAATGTCAAAGTAAATCAATTAATAAAACGTCATTGTCAAATATGGATGTCACATAAATAATGTCCTATTTTGATTAAATGTGTAAAGTCAGTGTCAAAACCTTATTAAAACTGTCGCCTGTCAGTTGGACACACAGTTATAATGCAATGAATTTTTGCTCGCACTCCGCGCTGCACACCGACACTTGACCCACCTCGTACTGCGTGCAGTTGAAGCAGTGCCAGCAGCAGCTCTCCCCCTCCACGTACTGCTTGGCCTGCCCCAGCTCGCACTCCGCGCTGCACACCGACACTTGACCCACCTCGTACTGCGTGCAGTTGAAGCAGTGCCAGCAGCAGCTCTCCCCCTCCACGTACTGCTTGGCCTGCCCCAGCTCGCACTCCGCGCTGCACACCGACACTTGACCCACCTCGTACTGCGTGCAGTTGAAGCAGTGCCAGCAGCAGCTCTCCCCCTCCACGTACTGCTTGGCCTGCCCCAGCTCGCACTCCGCGCTGCACACCGACACTTGACCCACCTCGTACTGCGTGCAGTTGAAGCAGTGCCAGCAGCAGCTCTCCCCCTCCACGTACTGCTTGGCCTGCCCCAGCTCGCACTCCGCGCTGCACACCGACACTTGACCCACCTCGTACTGCGTGCAGTTGAAGCAGTGCCAGCAGCAGCTCTCCCCCTCCACGTACTGCTTGGCCTGCCCCAGCTCGCACTCCGCGCTGCACACCGACTCCGGGTGCTGAGGCTCATCCCACTTGAACTGGATCTCTAGGGGATAAAGATTCGTGTATTAGAACTTATCCATCCCCAAGACTTCCTCGCAGGCTTTTCCACAGTGCAGACGCGCCACGTTGGACACATCACGTCACGTGCGCACAACACTCATTCCGAAATCTGCATACACAGTCCACATTTGTGTTGCACACATTTTTTCAGTTGCACACACAGAGCAGGACTGAGAACTTAAAGCGCTTTTGAAACTACTTCAATACATGGTCCAGATTGGATTTATGGGAACTTTCTACCTATATAGGTTACGACTATCATTAGAGTTCTAATGATGAAGACGCATAACAGTTAATGGAACTTTTCAATCGTTAACAGTAGCTACCTCGTGATTGGGCTTGATTAATTGTATTGACGAGAACTTTCCGCCTAGGTGGGTTGACACTGTCACACAGTCAAACGGGGTTTGGTGATGAAGATGAAGGACAAAAACTATTTATCGTTTTACATTAGCTTTAGTTAGTTAGTATTGTAAGGCTTATTTCGTTCGGTACAATATGACAAAAAATCACAAACAAGAACAACCTACCTACCCATCAATTTAAGATGGAATTCAAGTTACGTAATCGCGTCATCTCTAGCAGAGCTCTTTTGTTGTGTGGTCTACACATTACTGTGTGTGAATCTAAGTTAGAATATGCTATCCGAGTTTATATCCAAGGTTTTTGATATGACTCATAGCATGCACATCATAGCACATACCTTTTTTTTTCATACATAGATCTATATCTAGAATGATTGCACTAAAAATAAAACATAATGAGATTGTAGTCAGGGCTAACTTGTAAAGAATAAAAAAAGCGAAAATTATATCATATTATGTTCTACTTGCTGAACAGTTTGAAGGCGGTGATTGACCATTGTCATGTTAATTGAAGTCGTTGTTGAAAGAAAGACATCACAGAACACTGTCTGAAAAACTTAAATCTTTATGATATTCTTACATGACTTGAACCAATACATCATCGAACGCTAAAAGTAAATTGTGCGCACAAAAAATGTTCTTCTTCTTCTCCGTGTTCCGATTACAAGATTCGGTATACAAAATGTCCGCAACATTTCGCAAAAGAAAACTTATTACATTACTGTACTTATATTACCGTAACGCGTACGTACGGAATCCGTAGACAAAAGTAATTTGGCATCGCGCCAATGAAACGCCAATAGGAGTTGTCGCCTGAGAAAAAAATCTCATTAGCAATCAGGTGGTTTCTTTTGTCTACTACAATCATAATATCTTTGTCTACAATTGAAAAAAATAACAACAGAACTTAGAAATAATATTTTGATTTAATCCCAAACGGCAACCAGGAAGCGACTCGGCCGATACACCCTGTGACACGCAGACACGAACCGTCCATGCGCAGCTGCAGCTCGCCGTCCCGGTACTGGCCCACGTTGACCCAGCGGTACACGGCGCGCGCCACCCGCTTGAAGTGCAGGATGTTGTAGCGCGCGGGCCCGTCGCCGTGCGCGTCGAACTGGAACTCGTCGCCGCTGAGTCCTGCACCACCAACACTCATTGCACCAAAACTTCGATCTATGATTCAAAATCAATATCTGATGTATCAAAGATTAACACGGCGTCAATAAATGGACACCCTTGGTCATGAAGGAATTGCACACTCTACGCTTATAATATTGACACCTCCGGCTATCCGGCTCGAAGGACCACTAGTATACAGGTGGATACTATATAACATAATAAATAATGAATAAATAATAATAAAATTGTTTGCTTATAGTCTTTGCTATACTGCTGTATATACATACATATATTGACAGGCTACTGTAGGAGTACCTATTTTTTTAGGCCTCTGACGAAGAGACTAGCGTGATTTTAATTTACATATTGCTTGGACTGCTTTTTTCTGAAATACAAATATAGAAATTATATCCGTAACCTTGCTCCACTACAAAATACCAAGATATTGCACTGAAAGTACGCAAAATAAGACAAAATTTAAATATGTACAAACGAAAACGAAGGAGATTTAAGTCTCCGTTTTACTAATAACGAGCATAAGATACATTAGATATATGTGCTCATCGTCTCCAAAGAGTAAATAAAATCTTTCGTAGGGTTGGCTCTTCTAGTTATGGACCTGCCAATGCACAAGTTTAAGCAATGTGTATAAAAACATTCACTTAGTCGTGGTTTCTTTAGAAATGTTCCCTAATGATAAACTAAGTGCTTGGAGTCCATTGGATCAGCTTCCACCTCACACACAAGTAGTTAACCTTGATTTTTACCTACAAACCGCACTTGACGCAGGTATCGCAGCAGCGCGGGCCCGCTCACCGGCCGCATGGCGCCGCACAGCCCCGCGCGCGGCCCGCACAGCGCGCGGTGCATGTCCCTGCACAGCGTCGCACGGTCAGCGTCACAGTAGTACAACAAAGTGAGTCAGACCTACAAACCGCACTTGACGCAGGTATAAAATCGCAAAAAAAAATCAACGGACTTTCTGATCACTTGGAAGGCGGTGCCGAGTCAGTGGCGTATTAATTAAAGCTAATAAATTATTTTTCTTAAAGAAATCAAAACTCTATAATGCTTTTTTTTAAGCTAAATTTAGGCTTGGAACCCAGGAGCTCTCGATAACTGAGGCTGAAGTCCCGAACGCCTGAGACGCGGCGAACGCACCGGATGGCGTACACGAAGGCCCACACGGCGTCCGCTACGAACTGCAGCTGCGCCTCGAACTCCGTGTTGTCTGCGGAGAGCCGCTCGCGGCCCGAGCACGGCGCGTACTGCGCCCGCCCCGCGCCGCCCGCCCCCGCGCCGCCCGCGCCCTCCGCCAGCCGGCAGCGGAACTGCTCCTCCCAGAACTCTGCGAACACTTCACCCGTACATCGTCTGCTGCTCACGGGCAGCGGCACAAGCCGATGGCTGACATCTGTCGTGATCTACGTCAATCGCTCCGCCGCTCGCCACCGCCGCTCGCCGCCGCCGCTCGGAGCGGACGTTTCTACACACGCTGCGCGACGGGCCTCGCCCGTTCGAAAGGGATAGGGTAAGGGGAGGGTAGAGGTAGGGTGTAGGTAAGGTAGGGGTAGGGTAGGGGTAGGCTTGGGGTAGGGTGGGGTAGGGTAGGGGTAGGATAGAGATAGGGGTTGGGTAGGGTAGGGGTAGGGTTGGGGTAGCCGTAGGGTAGGGGTAGGGTAGGGTAGGGGTAGTTGTAAAGGCGTCCGCTAGTATATCATATGGCATAGGCATATCTTCGGCATTATTCTTATAGAGTACCTAGGGCAAACAGTGTAAAGTATTTCAAACTTTTTTGCATTACGTAATGTGGCTGAATATTTAAAAAGTTACGTGTTGATGTATTGTTAGTCCAATCACTTCTTTTACTCACTTCTTTTTTATTTTGTTAACAAGGTACGCGAACATCGCCGCGCGTTAAATCTAGTATTAAGTATTTTTTATTTTAAGACAACCCTCACGTTGTTTGATTGGATTTAATAAAAATTAAAACTGTAGGTAAATAAAACGGATTGCTAATAATTTTGTTCGAACTGAATTGCGCCGTATTGTGTCGTAGCGAGAGTCGCTATTTATTTGAATGACGTTGCGGAGTGAATCTTCTGTACTTGTACATAATGTTTTCTGTGACTCGGCTACGATTTTAGACTACGAATTGCCTACGTTTGGAAGTGTGTACTTGGATTGAGGACTGGAAGAAAGTCTTATACGAGTCACCAAGTGTTTAATTCCAAATTCTCGAACTCTAGTTCGCAACACTGGTAACTAACTTCGGCCACAGCCGAAGCCTCCCACCAGCCAGGCCTGGACCACCTCAACTTCAATCGGTCAAGCCGAGGATCGAACCCACAACCTTCGTCTTGTAAATCCACTGCGCCACGGAGGCCGTCGAACTCAGCCACGATACGACAAAATTAATGAGTGATAAGTTCTCCGAATGGCTCAGTGCAGTGATTACAGATACGCGAGTTATGGCTGATACGTGCCAAGAGTCGCAGCGAGGCCGAGTCGCTGGAATGAGTAATTCAGTGTTATTTATTAACATCGACCCTACATGGTCTAACTGCTGTCGCTGGAGGGAAAACTCATTGTATTCGTTTATAAAATTAATTGACGATTCTGGCCGAACGGGTTCCTTCGAAATATGATTCGTCGCTTACAGTACATGATGATGAAACATGATTGTGGTAGAGCGCTGTGCAGGTCTCCACACACACAGGTTCTCCCTGTGCGACACATCGGCAAGACTGCAGAGCTCGGGCGGGCGTCATCAAGGGAAGATTACCGACAAACCAGGGGTTCCGGCGGTTGGTGTGCGGGCGCAGCGCCAGGAAGTACTCGCGGAAGCCGCGCACGGGGCGCGCCTGCGGCTGCACGCTGACCGTGCCCTCCACCACGCGCTCGTGGCCCGCCGACACCAGCGCGCGCGCGCTCCAGCCGTCGCTGCCCACCCAGCCGAACGCGCGCGCCGCGCCGCGCCGCCGCGCCGCCGCCATCACGCGCGCCACCTCCTGGTCCGAGCCGAACACGATCACGCCTGCGAGCAGAGCACAGCGTGACGTCAACTGTGTATCGATACCGTACGATGAGAGAGATACCAGGCGCTCCTTCACCGCGATGCAGATGTCGTCGTCTCATCTCCTCGGACGACACAACGCACCTCTCGCGCGGGGCCGCGACAGCAGCCGGTCCACGATGGCGTCGTAGGCGCGCTCGTCGGCCGCGCCCGAGTCCTTCGCCAGGCGCTCCTTCACCGCGATGCAGATGTCGTCGCGCTGCAGCAGCGTCTCCAGCTCCTCGAACGCCTGCGGACAGCGCGGTATTGGGTCGCCTGCGATCGTGCATTCGGCACAGAGGACAATCGGTCTGCAGATCAACCAAGAAAATGCAAAAAGCTTAAAAAACGATGAATTGAAATGTTTTTGCCTGCTGAAACTCGTTGTGAACAATAGCAAAAAAAAACTTAATGTTTCTTACGACTGACTGATAAATTTAAGGACGATGTGTAATTTGTAACGTAAAGAACATAGCACCTTTATACCATAGTTGGACTCCTCGTAGATGATGGAGACGTAGCGCCAGCCGAAGCGCTTGACGATGGCCACCATGGCGCGCGCCTGGTGCAGGTCGGAGGGGATGGTGCGCGTGAAGTACTCGAAGCGCGCCTTGTTGGACAGCTCGGGCGACGTGGAGAAGTACGACACCTGCGGGCGCCAGCGGCACACGGACACCGGGTGGCGGATTACTTTTGATTTAAACTGCTTTGCGCTTCGTTTCGGAAGTGAGTCAATGAATGCGTTATGAAAACTTTAACCGGGCGAGGCTTTTGAGATGCGTGCTGCCATCTAGAGGCATTGTGAAACGGAGTTTGTCATATTTTTTTTTTTTTTTTTTTTTTCATATCAAACTACCATATTAAACTACCAGTAGATGGCGTTCTTAGAGAACTTTGAAACAACCCCTTTTTGTAGCCCTTTGTTTTTATTTTAATGTCACACCTGATGTTAAGTAATGATGCAGAAGGAAGTGGGCCCACTTGGAAGAGGCAAACGTTTATCTCACCCACACCACGGTTTCTACGCGACATCGTACTGGAACGCTATCTACTTATATTAATTTGAGCTGGGGATCGAACTCAGGACCCGAGCCAGGTGGCAGCTCCACCGACCCCCGAGGCGACTGGCGTCAGGTTCGGAATTCATCGATGTGACTCAGACCGAAAACACTTAGCAACCGTTATGGCAATAAATCTTCCGCACAATTCGTATTGTACAATTATTAATTCCAGTCAGTAAAATGACAAGCGCAACTGTCATTTTACTGATTAGTATTAGTAATATAAGTATAAAGTAAACCTGAGTAGTGTCTCGTTTGCTGAAGCGGGAAGATGCACTCACTGGTTGGCATATTTTAATTATTTCTGAATAAAAACAAACTGACGCGTGTCGGCTCTGGAAAGAGCCTGACAGAATGCCGCCGCGCGCCGACACGAGCGATAGCATTGCGAAGTATTAATTTTATGTAACATTTCATTGCAGCCGCACACGCACATGAACTATCAAAGTCACACGAGTTCGTCGATGCCATCGCCTCACCTGCGGGATCTTGAACAGACGCAGCAGGTTAGCGACCTGCACCGAGGTGACGCTGGAGGCGGCGCCCACCACGCCGGAGATCACCTTGCGCACCGCCGACGAGTTGCAGCCGGACTCCGCCGCGTCGATGTTGCTGATGGAGCCTGCACACGAGCGCCCGAGGCTGAAGCTCACACTTTGTGTTTACATTTGGAGCTGTGTTTTATCTCCTATCAATTATATTTACTACAATACTATTTATTGTATATGTCGGTGAGTAAATTATTTGATCGGTTAGCAAAATCTACGTTAATTATTGCGATACTATTACGATCAGGTTTTCATGTATTTGGGATTTAATTATTTATTGTTTAAGACTGTAAAAGGTTGATAACGTGACTCTCGTCCAATAGCATTGCGTCCGAAATGGCGCATACCCGGTACGCTTAACGAAGTGGGGCACCCGGCCCCACTGCCTGCTAGTTGAGCAGTTCAGTTGTAATCGCATTCTCGAAATGGATAGCCGTTTTCTAGCCAAGTAACAACGCTACCAACAACAACAACAACAACTAACAATGCAATGGCCGGACGATACAGGTAACTCACCCACTGAACTTCCGAATCACTATCACTATTTTACCATTGCACCGTCACTATTTAACTGTCACTATTTAACAAATGGAAGACGACTATCCATTTTGCGAAGAGGCAAACAAGATTATTTTTGATAACTAGAGTTCCAATAGGACGCTAGGTCTACTGATTTAAAGTTTCAAATATGATAATACCTTCCATTTGTTAAATAGTAATAGTTAAGTCGTGATGGTTAAATAGTGATAGTGAAATTGTGATACTCATTCAAAAGTTCAGTGGGTGATTTATCCGTATAGTCAGGCCATTGCATTGTTAGATACTTGGCTGGGAGGCGACACGAGCGAGGATAGAGAGTATTGGCTAGCTGTAAAAGACGTCTTTAATCCTGCTACTAGCGGTTACCAGGCCGTAATCTTGCTCGTGGCTGCCTTACTGCCCTGCCCTAAGATAACCCTGGTTTACATGTGATAGCATCAGTACCCTTGATGAAGTCGAGCGCCATCTCGAGCCCGCGCGTGTCGCTGTCGCAGTCGTCCAGCACCAGCGCGCCGAGCCGCACGCCGGGCGGCAGCAGCTGCGCGCGCGCCGCCTCGTCCAGCGCGAACAGCATGGCCTCCAGCGCCTGCACGCCGCCCTGCGCCATCAGCGGCCCGCAGCGCGCGCCGCCCGCCCCGCCGCCCGCCGCGCGCCCGTGCACCTGCGCCGGGGAGTAGTAGTAACAGTTTCGTTAACGCGTCACATTTAATATCAATTTATTTTTTCAATATTAGGTACCCTCACTTATACAAGAATGAATTATTTTATTAGAGTTACAGTCTATTCATAGACTACAAAATTTTAATAAAAAAAATACAACCGCCTTCAAAACCTAAAAACGTACCCACTAAACTAAAAAGTGAAAAATAACATCATAATATGTTCTACCTGCTGATCAGTATGAAGGCAGTGCTAAGCCGGTGATGTATTAATTCAAGCCATGTGAGAATATCTTATAGATTTAGATTTTGCAGACAGTGTTGTTTCATGTGGTCCTGTCAGAAATGGCTTAAATTAAGACAACACCGGCTAAGCACCGCCTTCATACTGATCAGCAGGTAGAACATATTATGATGTTATTTTTCACTTTTTAGTTTAGTGGGTACGTTTTTAGGTTTTGAAGGCGGTTGTATTTTTTTTATTAAAATTTTTATTATTTTTCCATTTTTAGTGTAAACTTTTATCTCAAACGAATACATCAGACCCCTAATGACAGTCACAACCCATCTTGGTACAAAATTCTCAGCAATACAAATTAATCAAGCCCAAGCACAAGGTAGCTACCGTAAACCGTTAAGGAGTTCCCTTAATAGACCTTGGTCTTCATCATCAGACCCCTAATAACAGACACAACTCATGTAGGTAGAAAGTTTTCAGCAATACGAATTAATCAAGGCCAAACACAAGGTAGTTACTGTAAACTGTTAAGGAGTTCCCTTAATTGTTCTTGGTCTTCATCACCATACCCCTAAATGACAGTCACCACCTATCTATGTGGAAAGTTCTCATTAATACAAATTAATCAAGCCCAAACACAAGGTAACTGCTGTAAATCGACGAGGAGTTCCCTCATCTGTTTTATGGCTCCATCATCAGATCCATTTTAAACCTTCATGAAATTGTAGTGCTTAAAAGTACTAAATGGAAAAGTATACGAACACACTAGACACCCATACAATTTTCGAAAGTTCCCCTCAATTTCTCCAGGATTCCATCATCAGATCTTGACATGATGGCAATGGGACCAAATGGGGACTATACCGTTTCAAACAAAAAAAGAATTTTTGAAATCGGTCCAGGCGTCTTTGAGTAATCGGTGTACATACATAAAAAAAAAAAAATACCGACCGAATTGAGAACCTCCTCCTTTTTGAAGTCGGTTAAAAATTGCTTTACTAATGACATGTGGACATACAAGAAAGAGAAAATTGTAATTATCTCTATTCAATAAAAAACATTACATATTTTTTTTAAATAATAGATGTTGTGCGTGCCCTAATGAATGCGAGGTCCCAGAAGCACAATCCTGTGGTGTAAGTAAACACCGGCGGCTCGCTACAGCAGATCAATGACCGGCGGATCAAAGGCGGCTGTGAGCGCCGCCAGCTCCTCTGACAAACTAATTAGGTGGCTCACATCCCCGGTGTCCGGGCCTCCTGCTGCTAACATAATTAATCACAGATTTTAGTGATATTAAAACTTCAAACTATATATTTTGCACACCTACGCTCGCTAAGTTCCCCTGATTTTTAAAATAAAATCTGTAAAAAAGCCAATTCAATCGGCTTCATAAAATGACGATACAATAAAACCAGACAAGTGTGCGTTGAACTCGCGTGACGAGGGTTCCAGGTTCCGTTCCGTTTTGCCCCCAAAAGTGACGTCCACATTCAAAAATTTTAAGAGTTTCAAAAATATCCGGAAAAAATTAAGTAAAAAGCTAATTTCTGTATTTTGTACAAAACTTCAGAGAAAAAGGGCCCGCAGCGAATAATGACCAATTCTCGACTATTTGAATAAATAACTTGAAACCAATTTTTTAAAATTTCAATAAAAATATTTTTAAAATCTCTTACTTTGATTTGATGTTACATACATCAAATCATAGGATGTACATGAATGTAAACACACGATGAAGTTTATAAATGTTTTTTTAATTTTTCATCTTACCTCCTATAAGTGCCCCCATACCTACTCAAATTTTACCTATTTACGATACATTCCTGTATTTGGGTCACATTAATTGATATTAAAAGGGTTCCGTTTTTGTGCTACGTACGTCCGGAAAATAATTTCTATACCTACTTATGTGTTATTTAAATATCGGCTTGAATACAAACCTGATGCCGTTTCATCACACAGGAACTCAAAAATACGCAATTTCGTTTAGTCAAATAATGTACAATGTTGTGTACCTATGATGTAATGTAATGTATGTAGTTCACAGTAATTTTGATTTAATAACCGATTTTTGTGGCTGATTTATAGGACGAATGGGACGAATATTGATCAAAATAAAAAAAGTATTGTCAAAATCGGTTAATAAATGACTCTTCCTTTTTTAAAGTCGGGTAATATAACAATCTAATGTATAAGTTACTAGCTGACGCCGCACGGTTTCACCCGTGGGGTTCCCGTTCCCGTAGAAATACGGAGATAATATATAGCTGTGATTAGCGCGTTCAAACAAACAAACAAACAAACAAAGTCTCAAAACTCTTAGCTTTATAATATTAGTATAGCGTATCTATTCTGACTAGACTATAAGAATATTAGAAACATTAGAAAGCCTGGGGAGAGTAAGATTGGGAAGCTAAAGATTCATTAACAGCCCATATTTAGCTCATCATTGAGCATGAGTCTCTTTTTAAAATGAGAGGGATTAGGCCTTAGTCGACCACGTTGGCCCAATGCAGATTAGCAGACTTCAAATTTAAGAAAACTCTTATGTATGCAGGTTTGATGATTTTCTTTACCGTTTGAGACACGTGATATTTAATTTCTTAAAATGCACATGTTGACGGCCTCCGTGGCGCAGTGGTATGGGCGGTGGATTTACAAGACGGAGGTCCTGGGTTCGATCCCCGGCTGGGCCGATTGAGGTTTTCTTAATTGGTCCAGGTCTGGCTGGTGGGAGGCTTCGGCCGTGGCTAGTTACCACCCTACCGACAAAGACGTTCCGCCAAGCGATTTAGCGTTCCGGTACGATGCCGTGTAGAAACCGAAAGGGGTGTGGATTTTCATCCTCCTTCTAACAAGTTAGCCCGCTTCCATCTTAGACTGCATCATCACTTACCATCAGGTGAGATTGTAGTCAAGGGCTAACTTGTAAAGAATAAAAAAAAAAAAAAAAAACAAACAAAAAGACTGAAAAGTTGGAGGTGCATACACCGGATTCGAACCTACGCCCTCCGAATCGGAGGCAGAGGTCATTTCCCCTGGGCTATCACGTATCTACATATCGGATACGATACGTATCACCATACATTACATTAAGCTTAAATGACTACCGACACACTCGTGCCCTACGGGTGTACGTTAACTTGATATGACGTGTTCCCTCACAGCGATGTAATCCTAGCTACGAGTAGGTTCATATCAAAGGAGTTCATTTGCATGAAGAACATTTTGAATTCATCTCAATTCAATGAACCCCCAAATTCAGGACCTTTTCGTATCCGTGAAAGCGATAAATTCTTTACTCATTTATTTTTCAAAACAAGCGGCGAACTTACAAAGAAGTCGTGGAATTTTTAATAATAATTGATTAAACCTCGCCCGGCGCGGCGCCACGGTGTACACACACGCTGTGAGAGCTTCACGCTGTATGTACTTTATGATAGATGACAATGAAAGTTCATTTGGATGTTGTCGAACAGCAGATAAACAGTTTCAAAGTAGGTACTGCGAAGGCAACGCGAAACTTTTCCACTGACTCACTGCGATCACAACTCGAGCACAGTGCACCGAATAAATAAAGTTACTGCTTTTAGATAAACATTTTGAAATTGAATCACGTATTTAATGGCTACATACCTACGGAAGATTTGGCACAGTGTAAGATTATAGTCTGGTACACACTGCCTAGTTTTTAACTCAATTATTCCTACAGGAATGAGATCTATGCGGATCAAATCGCATGTCATGGCTAGTAATATAATAAGTTCCATATTGCACCGGCTTTCCGAAGCTGCTCCGGTAGGATGTAGGACCCCACCACATTTGACTGGGCTTTGAAGGAGAAACGACACGAGCAGTAGGTGCGTGTGGTCAGTGTCCCCTACACACACCTACACCTAAAATGGTAGAGCCAAAATGTCGCACCCAATAAATACCTACCGTGTACGGACGCGAGGATGTTCCCTGCATGATCACAGCAGGTATATAGTAGGTGCGATGTATAATTTTATAACCAATCTTCATTTAAGGAACTTAAGGTAACTTATCCTAACAACTATACGTTAGTTAATAAGACTGGCTGCATTTCCGCGCTGGACAGCCAGGCTGATCCTTTGCGCAAAATGAGCCAGCCCTTCTGTCCCCAGTCGAGGCAACTAGCCGCGGTAAAATGATTCGGTAAATTTTTTTGGCACTTCGACTCCATGGCCCAAGGGTCTCTACGGCAAAAGGTACAAATATGTAACTCTCTGTTAGAGAGGCATACTTGAGCCACTTATCCGTTTCAGCTTTTTCTGCTGCGGCTCCCGGTCTTGATTCTGTCTCCCTGATATGACACGGTGCTGATGTGTCGACGCATGTAGCGTCCCACATTAGGGCCCGCACCATTTCCCAGGGAACCAGCGTCAATCCATCAGGTCTCTTGCCATCAGCTTCATTCAATGTAACCAATTAAGAAAGTGCAAGGTTCGTACTAAAAGCTGTCGAATCATCTGTCCGCATTCAGACTTGACATTTGTTCTAGTTTTATTTTAAATATGAAATCGCTGCAAGGGGAAGCAGTTATCTGATAAGGTTAGTGTTTAAGTTCATCAATTTCCACAAATACTACCGAAGTGTTGAGCAACCATATTACATCGATGAGCGCGACTGGAATTTTAACGTTATTTCATTTACCTATTTAAGGTTCCAACAAATAAGTTTTTACACTGGAATTGGGGTAAATCAATCATTCTGTGAGGCGGCCGAGCGTCGTGATCTCGTTTACTCAAAGACACGTACCGCTCCGAGCGCTGAAACATCCGTCAAATAAATCGTAGCGCGAGACGTAATGTTCGCATTTTCACGTGATATTTGAGTAAATCATGATCTTTCAGAGCTCGTCGTAAAATGCTTCGTGAGATACGAGCGCGCGACATTACTCTTTATGTGACGGCGTGTTATCAGCCGCGCCGACGGCGGCGACCGGCCGGCGCTGCGTCGACGTACGTGTCTCCGCCGACTGCTGCGGGTTTGACGCGGCGTATTTGATGGAAAATAAATCGCCTACATTTGATATAAAGCTGCATATCCACTGGATCGAGAGTGGGAACAGGGGATGAAAAGGGGCAAAAACACTAACCTGATGGTGATATTATACTTTCAGCCGTCCGTCTGTCCGCGGTTTGGCGCAAAGACTATTATTACTAGAAAGCTGTATTTTGCGAGAGCCGTGATAGTCCAGTTATGACCTCTGCCTCCAATTACGGAGGGTGTGGATTATATCCACTCCGGAATCCGGTCCGGGGCATGCACCTCCAACTTTGCAGTTTCGTGCATTTTAAGAAATAAAATATCACGTGTTTCAAACGGTGAAGGAAAAACATCGTGAGGAAACCCGCATACCAGAGAATTTTCTCAAACTCTAAAGTGGTGAAATAGGGCTTGAAAGTTTACATTGATTTCCACGCGGACGAAGTCGCGGGCGTCCGCTAGTTAAAGATAAAGCGGTAGCGGTATATCTATATTTATCTCGTATCTATAAATATTACGATAAAATGTTAATAGATACATAAGTCGCAGATAGTCTCACCATCATGAGTCCACCGAGGATGATGTCTCCCTCCAGCACGGCGGCGCGCTTCACCGGCCACGCGCCCTCGTCCGCGGCGGCATGGTGGGCGCCGGCGCCAGCACCTGTCTCACTGTCGCTAGCATTCGACGCGGCGACGGTAGGCTGGGGCTCAGTCGTCACGACACTTTTTGATTTGCGCGATATTTTGTTTTTATGTTTTGACTTATTTTTTAGTTTTACATTTTGAATGTCTTCCGGCTTAACATCGGCAACAGAAACGGCTGCACCGGATGTTTTAAGATTTACTGTAGTATTCACTTCGAAATTACTTTTATTAACATCTGTTCTTACTGATATATTAAAATCGTTTGCTTCAGCAGCATATTCAGATGAATCATCAATAGTTTTATTTTTATTTGCTGTTATATGTCGATCAGTGATCAGAGTAGTATCTGTTCCGCTCACTGTGGTATGCTGCGGAGCAGTGATCTCTGTGGCTGCTGCAGCAGCGAGCTCTGTGGCTGCACCAGCAGTGATCTCTGTGGCTGCTGCAGCAGTGAGCTCTGTGGCTGCTGCAGACCGCTCCGTGGCCGGAGCCGGCCGCGTCGCGCGCGCGGACAGCAGAGGGGACGCGGTGGGCGGCGTGGGCGGGGGGGTGCCCTCCTTGAGCCGATTTCTCTTCCTGAACATGTTGGAGATGTCGAACGGGCCGATGAGGGGATGGGATTCACGTTTATAGCGGAAGTCATTGGATTCGTAGAAATGTATGTCCGAGTAAAAGGTTTCGAAGGCTGCGGAGGTGTTAGCGGCGGTGGGCGGGCGCGGGGCGCGGTGCGGCGCGCGGGGCGGCGCGCCCAGCAGCAGCAGCAGCGCGACGGCGGCGCGAGCCATGCTCACCCGCAGCGGCGTGCTTAAGGTGTTTAACTGGGGTATGAACTTTATGAAACAACAGTACAATATGTTCCTTCTCCAATAATAGGTTCATAAAGAGTCCTCAGGGTAGGCAGCGCATTCTCGCATCTCTGGAGTGCACACCGTGGTAAATTTTTTTATATGATGGTAAAAATATTTTAAACTTATAAACTCACGGTAGTTTAAATAATAAAATTATAAATTATTTATTTTTAAATAAAACACTAAATTTTTTTTAAATTCAATTGCAGGCGTACGGAAAAAGTATTTTTGTACTTTAAAAGTTTAAATGGTTTTGCAACAATATAAATTTGCTAGGTCAAAGAAAATTAATATTCAAATGAAAAAACTGTATCGAAATCTGTCTACTCGTTTGAGGGTTATAATGTCACAGACAGACATACACACACACAGACAGACAGACATCGACGTCAAACTTATAACACCCCTATTTTTGGGTCGAAGGTTAAAAAGATTTGAAACATAAAATAAGAATTACATAAATCGACCGACAAGTTTAGGCTTTCGCATTAACATTAATTACCACTAACTAACTTCCGCCCTTACGAGTCCAACCCCAGCGCGCTGTCTGTATGATGTATAACATTAATTCGTGAGAGGGTTCCGAACAGCACTTGATACACTTTAAAACTCTTGTAGAGCGCGAGTAAGTTCGTGCTCGTGTCGTCCGCGGGCGGGCGGCGCACGTCCGCGCTGGGCGGGCGGCGGATGCGGACTGCCGCCCGCTCAGCGCCGCCCGCCCACGCCGGCCGCCGCCGGAGCCTCGTTACGCGATTTGGGACATAATCTCATCTGGGCACTAATCTGGTTTACCTCTGTGCTCACAGATGTGCTCTGCGTCTGAGCTCGTAGGTGCAGGCAGGCAGCATCTAACTCTTATGTTACGGTGCGATACTTTCGGTTCCCTAAACGACGTTTTATTTGGCCTACTTACAATAGCGACTCACTCAGTAAATTAAAAAAAATGTACTAATGTTTGTTAAAAACGCATATGTGTAAAAACTTATTTAAAATTAATTAACTTTTATAAAAAAAATTGTGCGTATCAAACTTATCTGCAATGATATGTCTTATGAAATTGTAGCAAAATCCTGCAAAGTATTAAATAGGCAAAGTTCCCCGAAATTTTCATGAAAGAAAGAATACCGCAATAGACGCAAGGAGACTCTTGCGTCTATTGCGGTATTCTTTCTTTTCTCATGAATGAGAGATTTAGGCCAATATTCCACCACGCTGGCCCAATGCGGAATGGCAGAGTTCACACACGAAAATTTTCAGGTATGTATGTTTCTTCACGATGTTTTTCCTTCGCCGTGAGACACGTGATATGTAATTTCCTAAGGTGCACATAACTGAAAAGCTGGCGATTCATTCCGATAGAGGTCATATCCAATAGGCTATTACGGCTGCTATCAAAAAAAATGTAATAAAACAAGGTTACTATTAATAATAATAATCAATCAATCATAACTACGCCCAGCCAGAGGGGTGGCTTAAAGCCAACGACATAGGACCGACGGTACATAGATTTAGGGTAGCAGTAGAGTAGGGGTAGGGTAGGGATAGGATAGGGGTAGGGTAGCGGTAGGGTTTGTATAAATAGTCCACTAACTATTTTACATAGGTTTCTATTACCTATTCTAGTTTTGTGACATGCACCATTTTTCAACTGTCCAAATGTTTCGTTAGGTACCTAAGCCTTGTTGTCTCAGTGGTCGAGTGTCAAACATTACCACGCAACTACAATAGTGCATTGTGTGGCACAATTTTAAGGTATATCAAAATAGTGTGAGTACTTAGGAGGCGCTATGTGGTCTGAAGCGAGTCACCTCACTAGTCAGCAGTCCCGACACGTCATCGGAGGCGACGAGCGACGAGCCGTGAACTAGTCACTAGTCAGCAGTCCCGACACGTCACCGGAGGCGACGAGCGACGAGCCGTGAACGCGACAGACGCTGCCACAGTGTAGATACACGAGTAGGTACCTACGCACAAAGCGCCCACTGAATGACTGCCACAAACTACACCTATAGTCCAAGGGGCCGTATGCAGAGAGTTCAATTTATAGGAAATACGTACCTACTTTTTCATAATTTATCAGTTCATGAGTTTTTAAGTTTGACACAAAATTATAATTTTAACTTTGGATAAATGGTTTAGTAATTTATAGCGTTCAAATAAAAAATGCAAACAACCAACGAGATCTGCTTATATTATTGTCGACAGAGAGACCATAAATTTCGACAGCTTTGTGGCTTTGGAATATTTATTATTAATTATTAGTATCTCTTTAGGCACAACTGCAGGGAACCATTGCAGTCATGAAGTCGCGAGTAAATGTGAAAAAACAGGTGATATTTTAGACAAAAAATTCTTGAAAAATACAAGAAATGAAAGTTAGTTTAGTGTAAAAATAAACAGATTACAACGAATATTTGATATATTATTTTCATATTCCATTAAATATAATATTTTCTTGAAATGTACTATATTTTTTGTAGCTTAATCTAAAACATAATATATTTTTGTGAAAAATGTTAGCAACCCTACGCGCGACCGCCGGAGCTGACGGCTCGCCCTGAGGAACACTGCCTGTGTGTGTTCCTCATTTCATGGCGATCACCTACTCCCTAGCGTAAGTATCTGTAAGTATAATAGTAGATTGTTATACAAGGGGTTAAAAAGACCTATTATATACGAGGTATTTTTAGGGCCCGAGACGAAGGCGAGGACCGCCTAAATTGAAACCGAGTTTATAATGGGTTTAGCCCCACGTGTTACACTCTGCTTTTCACTACGATTGCGAGAAAATAAAATAGTTTAGTACGATATTCAATGATTTATTTTAATTGAAAATTAAATGTACAAAGTCTACAATTTTGGATATTAAGGGAGATGCTTTTACCCAGTAACATAATTTCCGACTACTGTGAAGATGAATAATGACTATGTAAGGTAAACGTGGGAGATAATAGTTTAAAAAACTCCTTTCGTAAGTGAATCCATTCGTTGTTGTTTTCTCCACTTATTAAATTTTTCGTAGGTAAGTATTTAAGTAAACGCGTCTCGACTTTGATGGTAACAAATTGAAAATTTCATCCATCTCCAAATTAGGATCACCATTCTCAATAGATGAAGACAACAATTACAATTATTGTTGAAAAATATGTAAGTTACGGTCACAAATTTACAATATATTTCTAAAAAAAATCAAGTGTGTATTATTCACGCCAATTGGTTTTTAAATTCTCGTTTTTCAATTTTATTTTTTTCACGTGAGAAAAAGGCAAAGGTATTACACCGTAAAGTATTCCCATGTCTTCAAATTTCGCTCTATTCGCAACTCAATAAAAATTAAATAAAAAAATGAACGCATTCCACAGACAAGAACGCTGCATTTCATTCCAATTTAAAGTTTTTTATTTATTTTTCAAAACAATCAGGGCCTTACATTTAATGATTCTATTTTCGAATAAAACCTCCTCCGTTTTATAGTAGGCTAGCACTTGGCTAGTACTCACAACAGACAAGAATTAAAAGACAAAATTACTTTAGCCCCTAGAGGCTAAAATGCTTGTTTAGCCCCGCTGTGGAGTGGTAATATGACAGTGTTTTCGAGCAAGAATAGTGAAAATATTATTATTACCCTAACCAACATAAATATAACACATTAACGGCTGGGCACTTAAGGTTGTCAAATTTTATTAATAGTTTTTAAGGTGTATCATAATTTGTGATCTCTTGGTAACCCAATCAAACGTCAAAATCTAACAAAAACCACAGATTAATGATTAAAGTATCTGTCAATAAGTAAATGACTAGCGATATGCTGCCATATTAATGTTGCGATAAGTGTTTGTTTCATGGGACGCCGGCTTTGAACGAACGGCCTAGGCGTCCTGTTAGCTAGCCAATGCTAACAGATGGCTGACAGATACATCCTAAAACACAGCTACACTTGTAGCATGTGTTGTGTCTACTGCGAGCACCTGTGGGCCGCTGGTACCACTCGGTGGTTTCCGCGGCTGCTCACGGCGGCTCTCGGCCGGACTGGCGAGTCGCTTCAATAGTCATCCTGTTTTTTCGAACAGGATCATAAAATCCTGTTCGAGACCTAAGTCGAACTATAAAAACGAGACAAATAGGCTATTCATTTCTTCCGAGAAATTAAACAATAAAGCAATCGTCTGTTTTCGTATCGTAACTGGTGCTAACACTATATGTTATCGTTGCATAATCCAATTCAAATGTACATTAAGTTAATGTACACTGTACAGTTTCGTACAAGTATTTTGAAAAGTTGTCAGTGAGTACTATTGGTAGGTAACTCTATCAACGGTTCACAAAGCAGATTCTGCTACTAAAACTAAAAAAGAACCTCCATCGACATCTTAACCTCGGGTATACTATACACACTGTATGTCGCTACAAATGCTCAAGTTCCATTCTACCGAACTTCCTCGGGCGAGTTCTCTCACAAAAAATACTTTAGAAAATATGCTTTCAAAAGAGTCGCATAGCCTCGAGTGATCTCCGACAGTTATTGCAAAAATTTTCATTCATAAAAGCTTTTTCATTTTTACAAAAAAAAAAAAATACAGGAAAACGTCTTTTTCACCTGACCTCAGCCAGCTCACAGCGTAGGTATTATATCGCGCCTCAGGCATCACGCGCTCATGGGGCGTCTGAGGTGCGGCTAAGATGCGGCTAAGGTGCGGCGCAGCGCAGATGAGAGTCGATGTGAAGTCCTCGAGTGTGTGATCTTGATAGCCACTCTGATACGTTGAACTGTTGCAAGTGCTTTTGTGTTTTAGTTAATGTCATCATATTATATACAAATCAATACTATCTTGTAATATTTGACAATGCAGGCGGCTGGCAGACGGCTGGCAGGCGGCCGGCAGGTGGGCGCGAGCTCGAGAGGCTCTACCTGCACACCTCCCGCCGGAGAGGCCGGGGCAAACATCGGCGTCCCTGAGCCAAAGCCTACGACGCCTCGTTCCAGACTTTAATATTTTATTCAAACTTTATACCCTTGTTAAGTGCAAGCGACTTAACTTAGGCCTACGTGACTCAGCTCACAACAATACTCATTAAATATCTTCAAAAACAAAAAAATAAAAAAGCTATATTTATTTATTAACAAGAAAATAACAAGAAATTACATTAAACAAAAAAAAAGGTAAATGGTAGTGCTAGTTATCTTTACCAACGGCTCAGAGTTTTAGTTGATATCTTAGAAATCTAAGGTTCAACCCATTAGACAGTCATTTTACGGGTATTTGTAGCCTCAATTAATAGTCGGGAAAAGTAAGGAAAAGTCTAATAAATGAGTAGTAGGTATATGAAATTAAAGGTGAATAAAATTGTATTATAATCATTTCTGTAAAATCATATTGTAATACTTAGTAATAAATCTAATATAAACAAAAAACATGTTAATAATTTCACTATATCCTAAGTTAAACGGCTTGTAAAGACGTGCATATCATCTGTATCGTACAACATACAGACATACATTGTATGTATGTTGAGCAGCCTTCAGCATGTGGGTTGACGGCAAACACTGCCGCCGTGACGACACACACACACACACACACACACACGAGCCGCCGAGACGAGGGACGCCGTAGCTGACGCCGACCCGCGTCACCCGTCGTAGCGACGGTGACATTTTCAATTCAGGTTCATTTCCCGTAATATCCATGTTATTTTAACATGAATGACATAATTTCATAGTAGGAGCCGATGTACAACCGATGACAGCATGTCTCGAGAATACAGTTCGCTCTCGTGTTGTCTTTAAATGGAAGCAATATGTCGTTGTCAGTGCCACATTAGTACACAAGCGAACACAAGCTGCGTGTACGAGTTGTGGTGCGGGGAAAGGACAGTTCAATCACACATTTACTCGTAAGTGCTAAACTGTGTATGTGTGAATCAGCAGGCTATTCTGTAACGATGTTTTATAACTCGTTTGTGCGAGCTTAGAATTCACGTACAATATCTTGCTCTATCTAACCAGATACGCACGAACATCCTTAGAGAATAAAATTACTGAGGAGTGTTGACGTCGGCGCCGAGTGCGTGCTGAAGGGTAATGGTGTGGAAGCGGCGCCTAGCGGTGCTCGCGACGTGTGAGGACGATACCGATACAATCATAACGAGGTACACGTCTTGATGACTATTGCCGTCACCAGGTAAAGGCTTTACCTTACCACGTGAAGTGTGAGGGCAAACGTCCCTCGCACACCGGCGCTACGAAAAAACTACGCACTGTATTGCATTTAAAAGTAAGTTCGAAAACTACAATACCGACTTCTAAAAACGCTCATAAATGTATGAAAAAATAAAAATTTATCATCTGAAGTTACAATTTATTTATCTATCACCCTATAACCATGTATGTGAATAATAATATAGGCTACATATTATTTACAAAAACGTACCAAAGATCTTGGTACTCACAGAGTGATAAATAGCCAAAGTACATTGTAGCAAACGCGTTTACATCAATACAACGTGTCCCAAAATTCAACGATAAGCGGGCGCCAAAAGATTGACCTGCTCATGAGCACTTAAGGAAAAATAATAAAAAAAATATACCTAAATTTTTTTTTTAGTTACAAAATAAATTTTAAAATTCTTTGAAAATTTACACCTTGTATGATATTTTGAACTACCGCAGCTACAATTTCTTAAATATGCTTAAGATTTTTTTTGTATCGGAACCTAAGTAGTACTACTATTCACCACAACTCTTAAAAACACCACAATGCCCGCAGTTTTTACACAAAAAAATATCAAAATATTTTTTTTCCCTCAAATTTTTAAAGATTTTTACTTTCAGTCTACTTTGACTCATGGTCTTGCAAAAAAAAGTATGAACACCGCTATGGCAAGTTATTTTCAAAGTTGACGCAACTAATCAAGATTTCAAAATAGTATAATACCCTAGGATAACTAGTCGCAAAAAAAAATATGCGTACCATTTGTAAACAAGAACTAAATTTCTAAAATGTTTTTGCTCCTAGAAATCACTTTTACTTTATGCACAAAATGATGTGAGTCATACGTTGCAATTTCCTAGAATTTTAATGGAACGAACGATAACATTTAAAAATAAGAGAGAGAGAGAGAGAGAAAGATAGCGATAAGTATACGTTAGAGAGGGATAGACAGATGTTCTTTGTTGAATGACAATGATGCAGGTAAAGAAAATCCTGTTCCCAGCAAGTCAGTACGCTCTGCTCTTTTGTTTACTGCGCAACTTTCCGTATTCAATTGACGTGGCTCTCGTACTAACGACTTTTGGCTTTGCATTTTGGACTGGACTTAAGTGATCTGCAAACTGAACTGACCTGGCATTATTTTGGACTGTGCCTGTGTTTTGTGAATTGGACTTTTGGTGTATTTTGGACTGTTTAGCGTTATCATGCCGCAACCATACACGCCGATGGAATACGCTAACATGCATCTCATTTATGGAGAATGTCGGTGCAATGCTAACGCTGCTAGCAGATTGTATCGAGAAAGGTACCCAAACGCTCAAAGATATCCAGATTATCGGGTATTTATGAATGTGCATCAAGCGTTTTCGGAGGGTCGTTTGCCGTCAGCTAGAAGAAACGCTGGAAGACCTAGATCGGAATGCGATGAAGAAGTTCTCAATGAAATAAACATTGATTCAACTACCTCAGTGCGTGCCATAGAAGCAGCTACGGGAATCCCAAAAAGTTCAGCACATCGAATACTAAAACGTCATCGGCTACACCCATATCATTACAGACGTGTACAAACGTTACTATCACGGGACTATCCACTGCGGATCGCATTTTGCCGAGTGATGCTTCAAAAGCATCGGGAAGATCCTCAGTTCTTGGATAAAGTACTATGGTCGGATGAAACAACCTGCAAGAAAGATGGCTATTTAAATCTTCACAACCTACACAGCTGGAGCAATGAGAATCCGCACCTGATGAGAGAAGACAAATCCCAATATCAATTTAAGGTCAACTTATGGACGGGCATTTTAAATGGAAAAGTGATTGGGCCTTTTGAATTACAAGGAAACTTAGATGGGGACAGTTATTTGAACTTTTTACAAAATGATTTGCAAGAATTACTAGAAGACGTCCCCCTAAGCGACCTTCAAAATATGTGGTATCAAAATGATGGTTGCCCAGCTCACTACGCTCGTCCTGTGAGACAATACCTAGACCACGAGTATCCGGGGCGTTGGATCGGGCGACTTGGTCCTATCCTATGGCCACCCCGATCACCCGACCTAAACCCCCTGGATTTCTTTTATTGGGGTTGTCTCAAAGACAGGATCTACGCAAAACCGATTACGACATTGGACGAGCTTCGGCAAAAAATCACTCAGGCTGCGGCACATATCAATGCTAGAAGATATGCGCGAAAAATAAAACGGTCGTTTTTAAGGCGATGTCGTGCCTGTATTAATGCCGGTGGAAAACAATTCGAACATTTACTTTAATGTTGTGTAATTAAAATAACAAACACATTTTTGGAACATAGTAAAATTTATTACTAACAACAAGAACAATTAAGAAATTTGGTTCTTGTTTACAAATGGTACGCATATTTTTTTTTGTGACTAGTTATCCTAGGGTATTATACTATTTTGAAATCTTGATTAGTTGCGTCAACTTTGAAAATAACTTGCCATAGCGGTGTTCATACTTTTTTTTGCAAGACCATGAGTCAAAGTAGACTGAAAGTAAAAATCTTTAAAAATTTGAGGGAAAAAAAATATTTTGATTTTTTTTTGTGTAAAAACTGCGGGCATTGTGGTGTTTTTAAGAGTTGTGGTGAATAGTAGTACTACTTAGGTTCCGATACAAAAAAAATCTTAAGCATATTTAAGAAATTGTAGCTGCGGTAGTTCAAAATATCATACAAGGTGTAAATTTTCAAAGAATTTTAAAATTTATTTTGTAACTAAAAAAAAAATTTAGGTATATTTTTTTTATTATTTTTCCTTAAGTGCTCATGAGCAGGTCAATCTTTTGGCGCCCGCTTATCGTTGAATTTTGGGACACGTTGTATATACGGCAAACAAAGCGTTTGAATAAATTGAAATATAAGGCCATGCTTCGTTACACGCGTGGAACGTGAAATATACAAACGCGTATAGTTCGCCATCTGCTAACAGTGCTGATAAAGTCACTAAACAACGTTGTGTTTTTTTACTTTTGTATGTGAAATCGGCGGTAGTTTGCTGCGGACGTGTATTGGCAGCGAGGCTCGCTCCGGCGGTGCAACTAACTGAATACTGGTGCGCGCCGTAAAACGTCGGCCACACTGGAACGGTTCCTACGAATCTTACCAAGGCTACACTAATTGCCAAGGATTTATTGCATACGAAAAATACCTCCAATGATGATGATGATGATGAGTCAGCCTAGTTTAACGACCTACTCATTATACGACTACAGAGCTAGGCCTTACTTCTTATTGGAAAGGGGATACGATCCTACCTATCTTTACGTAAAATGTACTTTTTGGTGTAAACTCTAAGCAAATTATACTATATATTATACTATATTATCTGACGGCCGTGTGGCGCAGTGGGTAGTAACCCTGCTTTCTGCATCCACGGCCGTGGGTTCGATTTCCACAACTGGAAAATATTTGTGTGATGAGCATGGGTGTTTTCCAGTGTTTGTGTGTATTTATACATTATATAAATATATATATGTAGTATATAATTGTATATTAATATTATAATATCAACTATTTTAGCACCTATAACACAAGCTACTCTGTATGCTTACTTTGGGGCTAGATAGTGATGTGTATTGTTTAAGTATATTTATTATTATTATTATTATATTTAGCTCTGGGCCCGCTGTGAATGTAGTATGTTTTATTGTAACGTCGTTAGCAGCCGACTGATCGCGTCGGCGGCCGACACGTGTAGCTTCTCCGGCGGCTACACATCGCTCCCGGAGGAAATCAACAACGTTGTTGATGAAACACGTAATAGCCAACGAGAGTGCGAATCATCCTCCGATAGTAATTACATCCAGAAATAACGGGCCCTCGTGACGTTCGTTTTGATCAGATCACGGTGCGGCAGTCCCGTGCGGCTCGCGGCTCGGCGACCCGTACAGCCTGTTCGTTTCGGGGTTGCTGTCGTGATAAACATAAACAGACAGGCATGTTGTATTTATTAACTATACAACATTTAAACGGTGGTTTTTTTAAACATTTTATGTTCTTGTGCGCTTTTAAGTTTTGTAATAATAATATTTTATTGAACTACAAAAACCGATAGATGTTGTACTTTCTAGAGTTGTAGCTAAAATAAATATAAGGCGAGAGTTCCTGTGTACTTATGTAGGTACTTTTGGTATCTCTTTCAAGGTGCAACTACTGAACCGATTTAATTGAAAAATGAAATGAGGACATATCTATTCTTATATCATACCTCATACCTTAGACCAATATCTATTAACTAAAAACAAATAATTCAAGATTTTACTGTACAATACCTAGTAGGTACACAAATAAACTTAGGCCACGGTATATCCATTTAACAGAATGAAGCTACAGCAAGAAATTGAAAAAGAACTAGTTACGAGAACACTTGAAAGCATTCTGTATAAGTTACCAGAGCGGCGCGTTGCACTGCAAGTTGTGCAAGTTGTGTAAGTGCCGGCTCGTGCAGGCGCGCAGCTCGCCGCACTTCCGGCGAACTGACGAACTCGATGGAGCCAATTCCGCCAACTCTTCGAACTTACGCTTTGACGGTAGCGGTACAATTTGATTACGTACGACGTATACACGTATGTTATCGGGCAGGAGCGGCGTGGTGGGTGTAGGCTACACATCTCCCACATGCGGCCGGCCGCCAGCGCCAGGGAGATTTGTTTGTGAACACATCATTAAATAACGCTTTTGGCTTAGCTTTCGATACTTGTTGTTCATTCTGCATGAAAATTAATATCGTGCATAGTAATTTTTTAAACTAGAGTAGGTATACAAAGGAATAGACAATAATCTATATCTATACCATTTGTAACACCAAGCGTTACCGTGGCATAACGGACGCCAGCGCCATCTAGAATCTATACTTGTAATAAAAACAATTCTGTACATTTTGTACATTCATACATTGAAGATATTTTGAAAATTTTTGTTGCAGGGCATTATATAATCGATACTGAAGCTAAAATTCGATTTTTTGTCCGTCTGTCCATGTTATTTTGTCATTCGGGGATCACGCTGAAACTACTGAATAAATTAAAATGAAACTTGGCTCGGTATAAGACCATAATACGGAGAAGGTTATAGAATAATTTTTATTGCGAAAATAAAATGAGAAAGGGATGAAATTTGTATGGAAAGTCCTTCATTTTTAGAGTTGTAGTTTTAATTTGTCCATTAATCATAAAAAAATATGAAATATAATGTAATTCAAATTTTTTTAAAATTCAAACTCTAAAGTGGTGAAATAGGGCTTGAAAGTTTACATTGATTTCCACGCAGACGAAGTCGCGGGCGTCCGCTAGTTAATAATAAAAGAATGTTTATCTTTATGAGTTACGACCGCCGGTACCACAGTATACATATATCCGGTACCTTCAGTAGGTTGCTCCGGTGCATCGCTCTGTGACCTACCGACCGCATCTGTAAAATTCTTTTTTTTTTAGTTTGAGTTGTATTTTATAGGAACTTTCTGCTTGACACTAATGCCATTTCTTTGCCAATAACAATTTAAGCATTCAAATTTAACTTTAGGTTCAAGTAAATAATTTAATATTGTAACCCTAATGGAACTCGAAAGAATTTGTAATATAATTTGCATAAGTAAGTCTGTTTATTATGTTATCTAGTTCGGCTGTTCACTGAACTTTGTGAACTTTGATATTAGAAAAACCAAAAGCAACCTTCTGTCATAAAATTAAAACAAAGTAAACAATAAATCTTCTGAAACTGAAGTGCTGAGCGAGCAGCAACAACTACTGCCTTATTATATATACTGTGCTACTGCAGTATAACATACTCTACTCATATTACGCTTTATTTATATAACATTCAGTTTCAGATAACTCGGTGAATATACATAGACTATTTCGTAGGTATTTTTTCTGACTTAGTGACGTGATGTTTAAGAGACTAGAGATTCAAGTAGGTATCAAGTATTTAGTTGAGGTGCCTGTAACATTGACGAGATGACATTAAAAGCAAGCAGCACGCAGCAGGCAGTATTTTGAAAACATTTATTCCGGATAAGCACGTTTTCACGTTCACAAATAATAATGTAAGTACACCATTTACATGGACATACAGGTACTGTACTGTACTGTACTGTACTGGCTAGACCTCTCTTCTTACATGTAGGAAGGTTGGTCGCATATAGCAAGGGAGGTCACAAGGTATCAGTACAAGAACTGCTCGCTCGAGATTGACGAATGCACTTTGTTTTGCTGCCGATGGTACCGCGCTCGTTAGTCGGCGCTCGGCTGGCGGCCATTTTTTGCTCTCTTTATTTTATCGAGTTTCAGCGATGCAAATGATTTGAGTGCAATGAATAATTAACATCACAAACATATAAACTCAATACTCGCGTACTATGAATGTGTGTAGAGCGAGAGACTGTGGGGCCAGACCTGTGCCATTTTATAAAATCTGAAAGATTGTTAGCTCGCGCTTCTGTCGGAGGCAAGTACCTAGACATGTAGTTTGGAGCGAGGTGGTACAGATTTTCAATCGTCCGATGTACCTACAGCGTAATTCTTTTACATTATTTTCTGGCTAACAATTGTATCCGGTCGCCAGTCTCTCAATTTCGTAGCAGCTCTTTGAAAAATACCGTTAAAAATGAAACTCTATGGGTCTCCAGCGAAATGATACCACAAAGTGAAGTGTTACCACGAAGCGAAGCGAAGTGTTACCGCGAAGCGAAGTATTACTAAGAATTCACCAATATAAATCTATTTTATTCTGTGGGCTTTGGACCTACGCGGGTGAAATCGCAAATTTCTGCTAGTAGTTAATATTTTTATCTCTGTCAATTTTCAATTTTCATGTCATATGCATTTCACAGTGCTCAAGTTTGTTCCATTTTTCTGATGGTTCTCTGTAGTTCTAGGAGCAGAGGCTTTTCGCTTTTGGTATTTGGGTACTTATGACTAATAATCATACATAAATTAGCTTAATTAGTTACATAAATTGCTTGTAGAACACCGGCTTATATTGCGCGTACGTATAGTGTTTATAGTCAAACCAAGTACCTACCCCCTAAAAACGTGGGAAGCAAATCAATTTTGCCTATAAAATAAAATTTGCAATTTTCTTACTTAACATTTTCCTTTTACCTTTAACACTCAGCTTATGTTTCAGGAGCCTCACTCCGGCACGTTACCGCCCGTTCGTAAAATAAATAAAAATATACAAAATTAGCAGCGCTTTTCCAAGAAAAAATACAACATAACATTATAAAATTCTCTTTTGCACGGATCGTATTTTTATTTTTTATACGTTTTTATTAAACGTTTGCAACGTGGAAATAAGGTTCTTTGCTGCCGTGAATTTGTTCTGAAAATCGCAACAGTTGTTCATGTACAGAGTCCCGAATCTCTACTGAAGCTGATGGAATACTGTTAGTGGCATTCACGACTCCGAAGTGCAATAGGCAGGTTTCGAACCTATTACCTTTCGGTATTGACTTCAGCCCCTGAATAGTGAAGCTGTTAAGGTATAATAAGGTAATATAACATATGTCAGTTTCATAGTTTTGACAAAGTCAATGACACCTCATATGTCAAAGTTCACGCAGCCGTTTGGACTGTAGGGCGAGCCATACAAATGGACATACATACACACATACAAATTAAAGAAAAATTGAACTCCCAAAAACCAATCATTTACGGTTGAATTTTGTGTAAAAATTCCTTTCTAAAGCTAATTGGCTTATCTGCGCTTCATCGTATCTGGTAGCTACGAACTTTCTTACCGATTCAGTTTTTGTATTTAGGACCCTGATATCTTCACATAAACACTCGTACCTACTCATGTATACATTGTAACATCTAATTTTTGCAAAGGGAACAATAAATAACAAATGTAGAGAGTTACATAAGCTTTAAAATGTAGGTACCTAATAAAAGAATCCGACGGTGACATTGATACCGGCTCAACGTGTTCTCCGAGGCGCGGAGCACTCGTGCAAATGAAGAGTCCCACATGTGTCGCCTGTCATAGCTGACAGTTGATTACGGCCGGGGTCGCTGCTCCGGCTCAGAGCCGGCCCGGGGAGACGTGTCAGCACATGTGCTCCGCACGCGGCCCGTGTCAGCCGTCAGCAGTCCGCAGTCCGCACCAACTGACAGTGCGCTCACACTACTTTGAATGCTTCGAGTGACAGCGCTTGAGTTCTGGATGTCAACTGGCACACAGCTTCACAAATCAGCAAGAGCTACCTATAGATGGTAGACACCAAATGTTCCATGTGCAGGTGTCGCTTGTAGACTTAGTAATTACTCTGTTTACATTTTGAAATGTATCGAAGATGACTGAAATTCTCTTCGAACTTCCGTTGTCTCTACCATACCAAGAGGGTTTACATACATCATAAACTGCAAATGGTTTATAATCAATAAAATTGCATATAAAAGATAACCATAAATGTGATCCAGAATCAGTTTAGGTAAATATTAGTTGAGTGACTGTAAGCGATGTTGCGTTGAAAGGTAGTCCTGTATCTTGTATAGGCACTAGACAACATTTGACCCTCAACATAATATATAGCGTTCCGGTAAGATGTCGCGTATCCGAGGAGCAAGGGGTTTAATGAAAGAGCTTTTAGATTAACGAGCGTCCCTTGTCACCGCGCGCAGTGAGCAGTGAACAGTGAGCAGTGAGCCAACACGAGATAAGGTCAGTGAAATGAATGACCCGCCGGAGCCGTTGTAAGCACTTTACGTCACATCAAGTATACCAAACAAACAAACTATATTCACAAAGAAAACAATATAATACAGAAATAAAATCACAACAGTGGAGTAGCGCTTTGTTGGAATGTTCAACTTTCAGTCGGCCAATTCACTGACTTTGACATATTATGTTACTCACCTACTCGTAATATATTTAACATCAAATCAATATCAATCGTATTTTTCGAGTCCATTGTTATTGTAGTAGACACTACCGAGTTCGCAATATCAACTTGGCACTCCTGTCACTCATACTTAAGATTTGCTCTATGATCTTCACGAAAGGTATCACGAGGTAGGTAGCCTCGGGATGACATTTATAGACTCAATGTTGATCAGATAGCATTAAATAAATAGTGATTACGAAATAACGTGACCGAAGATTTACTAACAAGAGTTAGTTGGTCAATTTCGTGTTATGTCTATTGTACTCAAAGATAGGCCAGCTTTACTGAGAGATTCAATGAAGAATCTAGAATACTAATATAATAAAGCTGAAGAGTTTGTTTGTTTGTTTATTTGTTTGTTTGTTTGATTCAACGCGCTAATCTCAGGAACTACTGGTCCGATTTGAAAAATTCTTTCAGTGTTAGATAGTCCATTTATCGAGGAAGGCTATATATTATCCCCGTACTCCTACGGGAACGAGAACCACGCGGGTGAAACCGCGCGACGTCAGCTAGTATTATATACAAGCGTTCAATAATAATATTTTAAGATTGTAATACTACCAGGGAGTCGTGAGCAGTATAAGGTCATTTATTACGACACAACAATTATTATTATTCGTAAATATATTAGTCACCACGACGTCAACGGCAAACGGCGTACAGTGACCGTGCTGCGAGAGTGGAGGGCTGGAGGCGCACTCGCGCGGATGTATTGATTTATAATTTATTGATATCATTAATTATTTATCACCTGAGTGCTGGGGATGGAATTTTCAAACCGAATATTAAATTCGTGTTCAGCGACCGATCCCTAATCCCTGTGCGTGATACAGCGAGCGAGCCAACATTGTAATTTTGTTTTGTGCTTATCGCGTATTTGTTTTAGCCTCGTCCACTGAGTTGTTTCATTTGTAGCCGGAGCTTTTGATATAAATCCTGCGATATAAGCGCCCAGTGAGAGGAGTAGCTTACGTCACAGCACGACGCGTCACCACACAACACGAGCACGGCACTCGTTGTTCGTCATTGCGAAAGTGCTTCTGTATCACAATTGCACATGGACACAGCTGCAGGCTTATACACTATCTTTGTCGTATGCTAGTTGACATATTATTCGAAATTGAGATTCTATGTCACTAATGATATCCGGCGCTCACTGGTGAATATAGATAGTAGAAGACATTTTGTCAATTTATTTGTTGTTTATTTTAAGAGGTTGTTAATAAAGAGCAAAATAATGAATCAGCTAGCTAAGAACTAATTATAATGAACATAAAACAGAAATGGGCAACAACTGACCAATGTGCTACAGCTTACTAGCCACGAACCTACCTACATGTAAAGTACAACATTGTGCATAGTCGTCAGTGTCAGTGAGTACGAATTAATATTTAATATTCGGAGTCCATTCATTCACCGCACACAAACCCCTTCTCTACAGTAACTCTTGATACAAGTAATATATAAAATAATTATTGTTAACCTTTACGTTTTTAAACAGACTTTTTTGTTAGTTTACTCGTAAATACTAATCACTCATGATTAAGTATGTAACACCACAGTACACACTAGTGTTAAAACTCGTCTCAGCGTGTGTCACTCGTCTCAGGCCGCAGTCACAACTATATGTTCGGAAAACTACAAAAGTTATAACTGTGACGGAAGTCAGCTACTTGTAGTTAAAACCTACTCAAACGAAATTAATGAAGTTGGGATAAGTTGGAAACCGTTCCCTTGTAATAAAAGTAGGCGGAAGCGCCCACACAACCTCCGACAAAGTGCTGTATTCACATAACAAAAATTTCGGCCGCTTTTTGTCGACGCACGCCTCGCTCCCGCCTATTGTGATGAAGTTATTTATTATACTAGATAGTTTACAATGAATATTATATTATTGGAACTAGAATGCAAAAGCATTACTGACAGCGATTCATGGACGCGATCGGCTTCCTTTTGAAAATAAGACGGGATGACAAGAATCGTTAACTCCAAGTATAAGTTAAAGTTACTAATTATTGTAATATTTATTTCTTAAAATATGAGTTGATAATGATAATGATGAATAGTAAGTAACTCAACTGTTACGAAAGGAACGACCAAAGCAACTCTCAATGTGTTTACGTGCGTTTTATTGCGGCGGCGTTGTATGCTGCATGAACGAAACGGGACGTAACATATATCCTCCACACCAGTCTCAAACATAAAAACGTATTACTCAATAAGACCCTGTGTAGTAATATGTACGCATTCCTTCGCCATCGTACCTCTCGCCGCAGCTAAAATTAATTTCATTGTAATACAAGAATGTAAACCGTTTAAATAATATATTCATCTGAAGCCGACGGAGGAGAGATTAGCCCCGGCTGTCGCGTCGGGGAGAGGGATTAGCTTTAATCGGAGCGGAGATGAATATTCATGGAGCGATGGAACGCTCGGATGAACGATGGAGCGACGGAACATTAATCCGCGCGTATGGCGCGGCATGCATCTCGTGTCATCGGCAGATATGCGCCAAGTGGTCATTTAGTCAACCGAGTGCTCGTGGCTAAGCCGTATTGTCAACTAACATCTTGCATTAGCTGCACCACAACGATTAGTCTGATTCACCTTGGCAACATACACACTCGGGACAAGCCGAGTGATACGAGTGTGTGGCACAGATCGGAACTCGGGAAGAATTTGGCTCCACAAGAGATCTAATAACTTCGAACAGTGAAAGCCAAATGAACTCGCGAGTCTTGGCAACGACATCGGATTCATATCTTCTGAAGATATTGAAACGAAGCGAAGCGAACACGATTTGAGTTAAACTCTTTGAAATTTACATTAAAATCCGTTGGCTCGTGTTGAACTCTCTTTACAACTTTCTGATCTGTACATAAATCAAATGGATCTACGGAATGACCGCACGCCCATATCTTTGGAACGAGTGCACCAATTTCAATGATTCTTTGTGTTATGTATTTGTTATTGTGAGGTTTGTGTAACATGAAAATTACAAACTAAAAGAGTCTAAAAACAACACTTTTCTATACAAATGATTCGTACTAGTAACTCTTTAGCTATTATAGTTTTCCTTGTAATTTTATTATATCCTACTTTCATGATTTTAACCATATTCACAAACAACTGTTTAGCCGGTAGAGGTGGGGACACTTGACTCTAACAAAAATTAGCTCTTAAAAGCCTAATTATATTACAAACGAATATCTAAATCGAAAATTATTAGTAAAAGACCCCTCATTTAATTTAAAGACCCGAGTATTTAAAAAAAATATATGGATAAATATATGTAATTATATGTAGGGAGGTACCTGCATGATACGTATATCAAATAAAAGGGTTTGCTGTCAGGAATATGAAAAAAATAGTCACGAAACTTAAATCCAATATTTGTAATTTTTAGTGCGTGCTAAAAGCGCGTTTTTAGTTTTTTGAACTATTTAAAATTATTATTTAATTAGTTTAGTTTGATGAAACAAATATGCAGAAGGTTTGTGACAATAATTAAGTATGGAACCGGAAATAGAAATGACATATTCCACGGAATTAATAAACAGACTGTATATAGGTTAATATCACTCAAACGGACGTATTTATCTTCTCAGTTTGTTTAAACTTTAAGCTCTGTGTAGACCTAACTGCTACGGTCATGCTAAATATGTACTACGAGTGTGCTACAACATGCTACGATACTGAAGATAGTCCTTAAAAGTTATAGACAAGACCGTCTTATTTTTTGTAGATAATTTAACTGTATAAATTAAATTATCATTAAATTATTATTGTACTCTCTCGATCAAGTCATCAATGTTTTCTTTCAGTGCGCTTTCATTCGAGACCCCACTCGAGTATATTTGCAGACATTCGGTTATTTTTCCCCAATTTTAACCCCCAGAACTTTTAAATGGCTCAACCGATTTTCATCAAACATGTCTAAGAATACTCGCATACAAAAAAAAACTTAATTGAAATTGGTTCTTCCATTGGGTAGCTATGGTGCCACAGACAAACAGACAGACGTCAAGCTTATAATATTCATCTTTTTGCGTCGGGGGTTAATAAAACAAATTATTCGGCAGTTGTTCTCAGGTCAGATCCATGCTTGGTTTTCGTTCCTAAAATAAAAATACGTGCTTCTTTCTTATAACTAACTTTAGTAGTTATCTTATTATTAAACTACTGTCATAGACACCCGAGTGAAGTGAAGTGGAGTGTAGTTTGGTTGCGCAAAGAAATTATCATATTTTTAATTGGTTGTGTAAAAAGGCTTAGTTCCAATAGCGCGACTTCTTAAGCCGACCGACCACAGATGATCAGTCCAAACTTTATGTTACTGCGGCACTTTCCGTTATTTCTATAAATCCAAGCGACGCGCCATGCCAAACTGACCGTCAATGCGCGATCGTCATTCCAAGGCTTCAGTTCGAGTATTGCTTTGCATGTCTCTGGAATAAAAATTCCCAGACGACAATCTCTCACGAGGGCTAAGAGCTTCTTTCATAATTAGTATCCTGGTTTAGCAGTTGGAGTTACAAGTTTCAAAAGCTTGAAATATAGTTACATCCATTCTTAGGTGGTTTTTCCAGTCACTTGGTTCTAATGATAAGTCATTCAACAAATTGACGTGAGTGAATAGATTCCTTTTTCTAAGCCTTTCTTTCATCCAAAAAAAAACTAATAAATGTACAGAATTCGACTAGTTTTATTATAAGTAGATTTTTAATTTAATTACATATATATTTAATTACGTATATATTTAATTACATAGGACTGTACAAACACATAACAACAATAAAAATTCAAATAAGTTCAATAGTTTAGAAGATATTAACGAAAGTTCTACATCACGCTAACGAAATGTTTAACGGTTTGCGATATAAATAGGAGCTCTCGCGTAGTACAGTCGGGAGGACCGTCTCTACGGGGTAAGCCGGCGCGCGGCCGAGCCGGTCTAACACGGCCGCCCATTCAGATGATTATTGCTAGCTTTGAGTTTGAGCTGCAGTTGATACAATGAACGATGAATATGAACACAAAATGAAAACAGAATACATACGGCTTTTAGGGACTCTCCGGAGTCCTGACCGCCAAACCCCACCTTGTAGAGAATTTGCCCTTCCTTTTGCCTGATATTTACTTGAACATCATTATCAAACTTCTGATTTGACCTGACAAAAATATAATTTACGTAGTGGCATGATTAAAGTAAGTACTGGGCTCAGAAGTTATCTTTCAATTTCTTTTTAAATTATTGTTGTAGTAAAACAACACAAGCGTGACACTATTAGCAATAATAATAATGTTGTAAGTCGTAATGAATTAATTATTCAAGAAAGCCGAAGCTTCAAAATATTGTAGCTTTAGATTAACAAAATGGCTGGAACCCATTTTGTTAAGACTGTCCTAAAGCTCTGGTGATTAAACGCGAAATGAATAAATCACAATAGCCATTTCAAATTTTACGGTGGATAATATCCGTAGAATCATGAATCATCATCAGTCGACGCACTTGTATAACTTTATCGTACGTAGTACAATACATCACAACCCATTTTTTGTTATTATTATATTACATAATATTATTATTTTACCTGCTAATAAGTTTGAAGACGGTGCTAATCCGATGATGTTTTAATTCAAGCCATGAATATTGAAATGTGGTTCTCTCAGAAACGGCTTAAATGAATACGATCAAAATAATCAAACAGATAAGCAGGTAGAACAATAATATTATGATGTTGTTTTTTGCTTTTTAGTTTAGTGGGTACGTTGTTAGGTTTTAAAATCGATTGTATTTTTTTATTAAATTTTTAATTTTTTTCTTTACCTCCGAGTGCGGTATCGAATTTTGTCGGCCTTGCAGGTTCCATACGATTCTGTCGCACATTATTTACGCATCCAGCGGAGTTTAGTCCGGCACTGTGTGCAGCCTGCGGGGTCCGCCCAAGCCAACGTCCGCTCACAGTCGGTACCTCCGGTGGACAGGGACGGATCTCACAGAGTCGCACGTAGAGCGCTCGAGTTGACTCAATAGTTTCGTTAGCAAACAGCTCGATGTCGTTATAATGCGATCAAGCCTCGCCTCCAGTTGGCCTATTCACTAACTTTAGCCTATGTAGCCACCTAACGTAACACTAAGTGATATAGCGTTCCGGTACGATGTCGTGTAGTAACAGAAAGGGGTGTGGATTTTCGTCCATCCTAACAAGTTAGCCCGCTTCCATTTTACATTGCACCATCACTTACTATCAGGTGAGATTGTAGTCAAGGGCTAACTTGTAAATAATAAAAAAAAATACTTTAACAATATCACGTGATTTAAAGATCACTAACAATAGCTAGTAGTAGCATACATTTCGTGTATATCCATTTAGTAACTGAAGGTAAGTGTAACAGCAGTAGCTGTTCAGAACAGTAAGCTGACGTCCTCATCGCACTGCGGGAGATCCGCACGTCGCGGCCGGTGATGGGTGTGACTGCTCACTGCGAAGTCCAGGACCACGTTGTTAGCTTATCTATGCTTCTAGTTACTTCAATGTAATTTATGATTAGCTCATAAAATACACAAAATAAAAACAATTATTAACGAGTCTTATCATGTTATTATGTTTTGAGGAGGTTTTAGAAATCTAATTATCAGATATCGACGATCGGTACCACATTTTATATATTTTATGTATTTAATTTAGAAATTTATCATTTCTCTACGCACAACAATACACCATTATTCTTAAATTAATGACCTCAAAATGAGCTCAATTTCATTTTCATCTCCATCATAATTTATCGTTAATTCAACTCGCAATTAGTCGTGGACTTGCTACCGAACCACATCATTAGTAAGTTACCTCATCATTTACCTATTTACAGTACAGTACAGTATTTATTCGTGACAGTGAGTGTCGCGCATAGCCGCAAGTTATTTATCTCTTGTATAAATGCTTGTAGATGCATCCCGCCTGATGCTAAGCGTTTTATTTTTAAACCATTTTCTTCCCTCGTGGTTCAATGTTAGTATGTTAGCTGGCGCCGTATTCAACACATGCACTCGCGGCAAACAAGATACTTGCATCCTTGCACAAAATAGCTAAATAGCAGCTACGTCACACATCTTTGCTCTGACACAGCTCTACAAGTAAGCAAACAATCGCCAGCTGTGACCCGTCACGTGTGGTCACGCCCTAACTCTGGCGCCGCCGCTAATAAAAGAACTTTGCCAAAATAATTGCAAAATCACAACTCGGCAGCGTTTTAATTACACAGAAATATTGAATAGAATCGCCAATCAGCAATCAGTGCATACTGTGGAGCTTGTAATTAGTGCCCTGCCGTGCCCCGTGCCCCGTGCCCCGTGCCCCGTGCCCCGTGCCCTGTGCCCGCCGAGCCCTCTGCCGCTCGTTTAAAGTTATTCAAGTGTGATTGAAGTCTTAATTGAAATACTCGTTATTAATTGTACCGTTCAAACTGCGCATTGTGCGTGGAGCTTTTAATTGAATTTCTTTTGAACAGACTTCTAAAGTCTCTAATTCTTAGTACAATTCCTTTCACATTCAAATTCGACATTAATATTAATTCTTTATAGCGAATTTGGGTAATAATAAACATAAATAATTCACAGCAGATATCTAAATCAAAAGCTTTTAAGATTTTAAAATTATAATCATAATATTGAATAAATATTCTGTGTTAATTATGTACTAAGTACGGATAATCCACAAAGTATCTACTTATCCTAATTTTGTAAAACCGAATGTGAGTTTGTAACGCTTTCACACCTAAACCACTTACTTGATTATAAAAAAACCTTTCATTAACGGAAGGCTATATTACGAGCGAGAAGTATACTCTACATTCTATCCCCGCATTCCGCCGAGAACGGCCTCCGCTAGTATAGGTACAACAACAAAAACGCAATGAGTATTATCAGGAATATTTCCACAGCACGTACTTGGAGACACCTCTACACTGGATGAGAACTGAACCTAGGACGTTTCCGTCTGTTGCGTGAAAACCGTTAGAGCGGGGCACACGAGTGGTGGTCGCAGCTGCGCTGTAGCAGCGTTGGACAGTCTGTTAATAAAGTAATGTTGGGACGCATAAACAACTGAGCGGTGCCGCTCCGACGTCGCAACGCATTCACCCCTCCCCGCCTCGTCTCGGTGGTTGCGGTCCGGTGCGGCGCCGGAGCGCATCGTGTGCCATGCCACAGATATGTGTATGTAAGACGCAGCGACACCGCTCCGGCGCCGCATCGCCGCCGCAACGCATCGTGTGCTGTGCCCGCGCTCTAAATCTACTGAGGCTTCACTATATTATTAAAGAGTCCGTCAAACAGGGTCGCCAGCGATGTTGGACGTGAAGGCGGCAAAAGTTGGATAGTAATCAATTATTTATTCATTAGTTATACGTTTGCACCGGAACTTGCTTTCACTTCACTAACTTCTAACGAAATTTTCTTTATACCGTTAGACTACGAGGATATATGTAGCCTGCGAATGAATTAAAATTAAAAAACTGAATTAAATGAATTTGAAAAACTTTTGAACAAAACATTTGCTTATCCCATTGCACAATACATTTGGCGATTTATTATTATTAAACTAGTGAAGGCCCGTTACATCTTTCGCGTTGAAGACCATACTTAAATCCCTCACGAAGCTAATTCTAATCGCATTTACACTTTCGAATAATGGCTTGGTTGTGCAGTGTGCTACAATTTCAGAATTTTTCGCTTCTTCTGAATGCGATCCTTCGATAATCCTTTTCAGTCTTACACGACAAACAAATTAATTAAGAATTCGTTGGGAACCTATTAACGCCATAAAAGAAACATTTTTCAACATCTGAACAAAATAATAGGTATGTACACATTACCGCTCCACTCATGTCTGGAATGTCTCTACCGTCTACCGTCTACCGGCGAAACAAATTAAAATCCCTAAGTGGATGCTCAAAGAGTGTAATCCTTTACACAACCTCGGTGGAGTTACAAGCTTTGAAACCTTCTGTAATTAGAAAATTAATTAAAATTACCAAAAATAGCTGCGTCTAAAAAAATTACTTATACATAAATCTGTAGGTATTTATTAAAGTAATCTTTATTGAAGCAGTGAATTCTCTCTCCCACACGGAGAGCAAGCTTGTTGCCTGCTGCCTGCTGCCATGTCGAGAGCTGTTTGGCTGGTACGACGATGACAATTTCAAGAATCTTTTCTATATACGATTTACCTCGTTCCGAACATGTATTTTGTCAGTGAGTCAGTATCAGAGCGAGTGCCAGTCTAACTGGCAATGCATCCTCTCGATTTCAGCGAGCGAGGCGTCACGTACTGTGAAATCTCTTTTCGTTTTGTTTGCGTCCGGCCACGTTTCATGTGACACGTTTCACACGAGTGGAATCTATTCTGCGGTAAAAGAGTGGGCACGCTTTCCTGTATATTGAATAAGAAATTGAGTACAATAGAAAGAAAAAAAGGAGCTAAGTAATTCTTGTGTCCTAAACACATTCGTGCACGAATCATTGGACCAGCTACTGGGTTCGACTCCTGGCTGGCGCAGTTGAGAAACTTACGGTGTTATATCTCCGTGCACGGAGAGCTCGTACACCCCACTCATTATCATCTGATAGCGACCATTTCACACCTAAACACCGTAACCCTAATCCCATCAGTCCGGATTTGAAGGGCGTGGTAGGTCTAAACTCCATGTATTCTAACAAGTTTCTTTCGAAGACTACCGGAACCTTGAAAGAGTTAAATTAGCAAAAATAAATGTTTAAATGACTCAAACTGGTATATCGAACCTACAACCTCTCGTTATGAAGCAGCGCCCACAGTACCACAGCGCTAAAGAAGACGAGCATAAAAGAGTTAGCAGTAAATGCAATGACCGAGTCCCGCAACGAGCTGCATTAATGCAAAAATCACTTTTATTACGAAAGCTGCACGATTTAAATTGACCATAATTGCGAGAACCGGTCATTAGACCACCTACTCTCAAATAAAATTATCCGCGGGCGGCGGCGGGCCGAGGCGTCGGGGGGAGGGGGAGTGTTCAGTGAGATGTAAAAGCGCAATAGTAGTAAAGTGGTAACAATACCAGTTTGCTCCCTGAACACCCACTAGAAACCTTATACTAATTACGCGAAACGAGGCTTTCATTTACAAATTGAAGTCTCATTATTATCGTCATATTTTAATAGCGCCTCCTACAGGGCCTGCCGCCTGTATTATGTATCTCGACACACAACAACGTGCAGACCTGCGGCTCGGCTGAATACTGTCAAACTTCAATGATAATGACGTCACGGTATTACGTTTGCTCTTCAAGTTATAACACCACCGATTTTCCAAGTACGGGCTGGATAATTCTTTTCTCATCAATTAAGCTCAATTTCCGTAGCCCGGCGTGGCCCGGCTCAAACCTCAACCTCGGCGCTACGTGATCCCATGCTAGACAACCACTGGACCGCGATGCAGTCGGTACTGTGTATGACATCTTGATTAACTGCACCGATATTCCATAACAATATTTTTTATATCGATAATATTATGAGTCTTGTATTCGACTCTCTCTCTCTCACTGTCTAACACGATACTATAGATAGAAAGAGATAAAGAAGAATTCGAAATGAACTAAAAAAGAACATTATCGGGTTATGAAAAGAACGCTACAGAATAACGTGATCGGTGCCTACCATAAAACAAATACTATTAGTTGCCTGTTATTATTATTTTTGGTGTACAATAAAGTATATTTCATTCATTCATTCATTCATTTGTTTATTTTATTTAGCACACTTTCCTACTTCATTTAGTCGATCAACATAAAATAATAATTTACATTAGGTATAAGTAGTAGCCGATAAAACACTTCTTGAATTATGACCGAATGAAACGAATAACTTGTTAAGTTCAGACATTTAATTTTAATTTGATGTTGTTTTATAACCGTAGTACAGGAACAATCAATTAGTCCAATTATCGACGGAGCGTTTCAATTAATTAATTAATGTAATTAATATGAACGAGCGGACGGTTTAAGCTTCTTGGATAAATTATTGTATTTACGGCGCGTCTCTTGTTGACTGAATAAATATTACTTACCATTAAACTTTATTGTAATTTATTTGCATATATTTTAAAACGCAACAATTGACGGAGCAACAAAAATAGTCAATAGAAGTCAACAAGCACTCAGCGAAAGGATCACAACGCGGTCTGTGCGGGACACAACGCGGCCCGTGCGGGACACAACGCGGTCCGTGCGGGACACAACGCGGCCCGTGCGGGACACAACGCGGTCCGTGCGGGACACAACGCGGTCCGTGCGGGACACAACGCGGTCCGGTGTACGAGTCTGTGGGTGTTGGATATCATTTGTTCGATTCAATTAACAAATACTTATCACCTAATTTACCAGAGTACTGTGTTTTAACAAAAAATAAAAATAGCATCGAGTACTTTCATAGGATTAAGCAAATTTATTTATCTTTGTATTTCAAACATTTTACACTAGATCTATTCATCTATTGGATCAAATATTAGGTGAAGTAAGCTTTGCTTAAAAAACCCTGATTGACAGTCAAAAATTGTACTTCTTAAATGCTTCAGACCGGTTTTGTCGAAGGTCTGTCCGCAGCAGGTCTGTCCGCAGCAGGTCTGTCCGCAGCAGGTCCGTGACCGACAGCAGGAAAGCCCCCTTCGCAGGTGGCGGGGGCGGCGGGGGCGGCGGGGGGTCGCAGAGTGAGCCAGAGCTCCTGTTCAGAATGTTCTGCACCCAGAGACACTTGTCACCTGCGAATATCAACTTTCTTTGTGTCTCATTTATTTTCACTCTTTTTATCTATCTATACTTATATTATAAAGTTGAAAAGAAAGTCCGAGACAGTTCCCACGGGATTCATGCTGAACTGAAATTCAAACGGACGAAGCGACGACGCGGGCGTCCGCTAGTTTTCAATAATATTATTTATGAAATACAATGATACAAAACGCAAACAAAATTGAGGTAATAACATATCACCATTTATTATTACCTCGGTGGAAGACTTCCACCGAGATGGCCTTGCTTAAGTTAGCCTGATACATCTTAATAACAGTATCAGAATGTGGGAAAACCCTGGTGGATTTTCCTTGCACAGAAAAGCGCGTTAGGTCGGACTTTAACCGACTGTAGTGAAACACAATAGCTGATTCAATACTGACTTTTATTGTACTACCTTCCAATATTAATAATAAAATACACCACATCTCTCTTCTTACAAAAACAAGCTTTTTACTTATCAGTCTAATATAACAAACGGTTAGTTACACAATAAAACAATGTATATAAAGTAGCACACAAGATTTAGGTGGTTAGTTTAAAACATTACTATTCTTTTACAACATTTTTTTTTTTTTTTTTTTTTTATTTTATTTTATTTTTTTTTTTTTTAATTTATAAACTTAACTTATGTAATAAACACACATTTTCTTTCACAACTTTATGGAAGATTAATAAAAATCAATATGAGATAAAAGACTAAATCATCTTAGTTAAGATTTTTGATTTTTTCTTTAGCTACCATTTTTGCTTTTCTTTTTGTCGTTTGATCGACATCTTTACCGGGTATGGGACTACCGCTAGTGATCTTTTGAGGTGAATGAAATTCAACATCATTGTTATCATCCTCAGCATCTGTCACTGCGTCACCGTAAGTACTAGATGCCTGTGACGTGACATTGTCATTACTGGCCGGAGCCGTGCGAGCTATCAAGTGTCTCCTCGTTCGCCTGCACACTTTCCCGCGGTGGTCGCGCACGAGGTAGGAGCGCGGCTCCGGCGCGCGCGCAACTACCGAGACCGGCTTGCGACCGGTGCCGTCCGCAAGGGTAACCTTCTCTCCGACTGCCAAATCCCTAAGCGGATTCGCGCGCTTATCGAAACGCCTTTTCATCTCCTCTTGTCGACTCAAAACTGATTTATGATTAGCAACGTTATTAACATTTTCCCGCAATAATTTCTGATTAATTGGTAATTTTGTATTAAGTCGTCGACCCATCAAAATCTGCGCCGGAGAGTCTATCCCATCTCTCGGCGTAGTTCTATAGTTAAGTAGACTAATATAAAAATCTTGTCCGGAATCGATACATTTTTTAAGTAGCTGCTTTACGGTTTGTACTGTGCGTTCACTTTTTCCGTTGGACTGCGGATAGTGGGGTGACGACGTCACGTGACGCACTTCCCACTCGCACATGAAGTTCTTAAACTCGCGTGAGCTATAAACAGTCGCGTTATCAGAGATGAGTTCCAAAGGAATGCCATGCCTAGAAAATTGCTCTTTTAAAAATTTTATAATTGACAAACTATTTAAATTTTTTATCGCTCCGACTTCTACGTAATTCGAAAAATAATCGACTAATATGATATAGTACTTTTTCTTATATTCAAAAA
Source organism: Bicyclus anynana (assembly GCF_947172395.1). Taxonomy (NCBI): domain Eukaryota; kingdom Metazoa; phylum Arthropoda; class Insecta; order Lepidoptera; family Nymphalidae; genus Bicyclus; species Bicyclus anynana. The sequence goes on along the minus strand of NC_069096.1, from coordinate 16,894,592 downwards.
TGTCAGAGCCTAATTTTTGCCATGGTATGTCCGGCACGTAATGTGGACGCAGCGGCGCGGGGCGCGGGCGGGGCGCGTGCTGCGCGCACGCCGCACAGCCCCGCACGGCCCGCTCCACGTCGCGCGACATGCCGGGCCAGAACATCACGTCTCGCGCGCGCCGCTTGCAGCGGTCTATACCTAAATGTCCCTCGTGCACTCTGTCCAACATTAACTTACGTAAGCTTTTCGGTATGTATAGAACATCGTCTTTAAAAATCAACCCGTCCGCGTACTGCAAAAGATTTCTATGTTGCCAAAATAGTTGAAGATTATCATTTATATTTTTCTTATGTTTCGGCCAACCGTTAATAATATATGAAATTAGGGATGTACTTTCAGCATCGCTCACAATATGCTTTTTTATGAGTTCTAATTTTTCATTACTAAAGTGTGCGTTTTCTATGAGAAAACACGTCTGCGATTCAACATCTGTGCTCAGCCGATCGGTCAACAACTCCGGCAACGCCGCCCTCGACAGCGTGTCGGCTATGTACATAAATTTGCCGGGCGTGTATACGACTTTCAAATCGTAGCCCTGTATGCGCATCATCATACGCTGTAAGCGACAAGGCACCGACGCCAACGGTTTGTTGCACAAAGCCTCTAAAGGTTTATGATCCGACTGCACGACTATACCTTGTCTGCCAAATAAATACTGGCGAAATCGTTCGACGGCAAACACGATCGCAAGCATCTCTTTTTCTATCTGCGCATAGCGCACCTGCGTGTCGGTGAGCGTGAGCGACGCAAACTCCACGGGCCGGCCCGCCTGCAGCAGCACGGCGCCGACCGCGTGCGCGCTCGCATCAACGGACACCACCACTGGCAATTCCAGCGAATATAAAGCCAGCACGGGAGCTGACGACAATTTCTTTTTTAAGTTTTCGATTGCTTCGGAGTGCTTAGGATACCATACCCACTCCGTATCCTTTTTTAATAAACCTCTTAACACCGCAACGGATTCTGAATAGTTCGGAATAAATTTTGATAAATAATTCACCATCCCGAGAAACCTTTCTAAAGCTTTCCTATCGCTCGGGTCAGGCATGCTTATTATAGCTTTGATTTTAGTATCATCAGGCTGCATTCCGTTACAATTAAATTTATGACCTAAAAACACTATTTCGCGAACACAAAACTTGCATTTATTATAATTATATTTTATACCGATTTCGTTTGATCGCTGCAATAAACGTTCAAGTCTCATATCGTGCTCTTCTCTCGTACGCCCCCAAACTATAATATCATCAATAAAGGAGTCGGTGCCGTCTAGATCTTCCAAATACTGTCTTATTTTCGCATGAAAAACTTCCGATGCACAGTTAATTCCAAACGGTAGACGTAGAAATTGGTACCGACCGTGCGATGGTGTTCCGAAGGTACAAAGGTCAGCACTCGCATCATCCAATTCGATCATCCAGAACGATGACGTCGCATCTAAAACGCTGAAATATTTCGCGTCGCGCAACTTGACAGCTACCTCGGTTACCGTCGGTAAACTATAATGCGCCCGACGAATAGCACGGTTCAAAGGTCGCGGATCTAAGCACAATCGAATGTCGCCGTTCTTTTTAGCAACTACAACTATGGCGTTCACCCAGTCGGTCGGGTGGGTCACTTTTCTTATGACACCCATGTTTTCCAATCTGCATAACTCTGAATATAATTTATCGCGAAGCCCGAGAGGAATCTTACGCGGCGGACATATGACCGGTTCAATATTGTCATTTATAGAAATAGTATAACGGCCAGGCAATTTTCCTAAACCATTAAATAGTTCTGGGTATCTACTTTTGTATTTATCGTACACACACACCGCGTTCACTCTGTTAATAAGGTGCAAAGCGATGCAACCTTTTAATCCAAGAATATTTTGACAATTAAAATCAGCCACAACGAATGTTAAATCATACAGCTTACTCTCGTGTGACAATGTCAAATCACCCGCACCTAATATCGGTATATCATTGCCCGTAAAAGATTGTACGCGTTTTATGAACGGTTTTAACATTTTTAAAGAAAATCCTAGCTTCAAAAAATCACTTTTTGCTATAACATTTAGCATAGAACCGGTGTCCAATTTAAATTGAATTCGCTTACCATTACATACAAAGGTTTCAAACCATTCCTTACACGAACTGTTCTTTGCAACCTCGCTTATAATATTAATGTAAAACACTTCTTCATCAGAGCTATCAACATTTACATCGAACACTTTACGACTTGAACACTTTTTTGACTTATGAAAATGGCCCACACGTTCACACACAAAACAGGTAGCACTTCGCGCTGGACACTCGACATCTCCCGCGCAGCGCGGGCTCCCGCACGCGGCGCAGCCGGCCGGCCTGGCGCCGTACCGCGCGCCGCGCCCGCGCAGCGCTCGCCTGCCGCCGCCTCGACCTCGCGAACCGCCACCTCGAACAGATTCCTTCCAAATCGCGTCCACGGACGATTCGGCAGTCGAACCCTCGATGAGCCGACCCTCTTCCTTGGACATCTCAGCGGCCTCACAAATCTGTACGGCTTTAGCCAAGGTCAAATCATCCGTGCGCAACAGCCGGTCACGTACCGTGGTATTAGATATGCCACAGACGATTCGATCTCGTATTAAACTATCTCTCAGCTGCATGAACTCACAATGTTGACTGAGTAGCCTCAGTGACGTCACGTACTGATCGATTGTTTCTGATGTGTCTTGGTTTCGCGTGAAAAACTTTTTCGGCTTTTTTCGGCTTCGTACCAAAATGTTCATCGAATTTTTTCAATAAGCACTCAATGTCGTCTTCTTTTTCGTCTTTGACATAACTAAACGTAGTGTACACATCGTACCCTGCCGGGCCTATGAGATTGATCAGCAGGCTAGCCTGAACGTCAGCAGGCTCCTTCGCCACTCCGGATGCTTTTAGAAACACGAGAAACAGTCTTCGCCACGTACGCCACGCGTCAGCTCGCGCGGCCGGGCCACCTTCTACTGTCAATTCTGCCGGAGGTCTTGCGTGTTCCACACTGGGATTCGTATATTTAATACTTTTAAAGATATTTTACACCTTTACACTATAACTTATTTGCCTTTTATATTAAATAAATCCCACCGCTGTCACCATGTAGTGAAACACACGTTAGCTGATTCAATACTGACTTTTATTGTACTACCTTCCAATATTAATAATAAAATACACCACACCGACGAATCTCCAACTTCCATCTCGTCACCGACGCCGCACACACCAATAGATTGGACCTCCCCGCAGGTCGACATCGACTTAATGTTTTATCTAGTGCTCTGAAGTCTATGTAAATGGAAGCTTTTTTAATCTAAATCATTAACAGTTTAGGTGTAATTTACTGCTTATCGCGTAATTCGCGAGGCGGAGACGGCGGTAATCTCCGCCACGAGATAATATACATTTCTTTTAATGTACGTGTCACATAAATCTTAGACATATATCACGAGGATTCGCTTCGTGTGCTGCACGACAGGATATGAAGGTATTAGATTACATAATGATTTTTGTACTTGTACAAACATTCTTACTCTCTCAGAATTTGTTTTTTGGAATATATATCACTTTTATGGATTGTATAAGTGAATATTTAATAAGACATTTGTCCCTACTTCTAATTTTCTTGTGATAGATCTATCACGTAAGGAAGAAACGTGAATGATAAACACATTTCTTTGAAACCGTTATTTCTGTGCGTTAAGTGCTACCGACAATGTGCTTCTATAACAAATACTGTGGTACCCGACCACAACTGGTCTACATAGTAGGTCTAACTACAATGGACTACTAGGAGCCGCCACCAGAACCCTAGTACGAATTGTAAACATATGATAAAACCTTGAAAAGGGTCTAAAAAACTAAAGGTACACGTGGGTCTATACAACAATAATATCTGCCGGTCACCTTTCACGGCTAAACCACTGAACCGATATTTTTTTGGTATAATAAATGGCATTCTGGAGCAGAACTTAGGCTACTTTTTATCCCGGAAAGGTCTATGGATCCCGCGGATTAATGAACTATGTCACGTGAACGAAGTCGCGCCCGTCCGCTAGTGTAAAAATAGAGTTCACCAATAAATGTCTACAGCGTATAAGAAGAGCGTAGGTACCTACAAAAAAGAGTCAGGAACCTCACCAGCCGCTTCCCGCTCAATGGGCGGTTTCAAGTCCGCCCTCGTCAGCAGCGCGAGTCCTCTCTGCGAGCGGCGGGCGGGCGCTGGCGCTGGCGCGGGTGCGGGCGCGAGATGCAGTCGGTGCGGGTGCGGCGGATGGCGTGCGAGGCGGGCGGCGCGCTGCTGCAGCAGCCGCAGCTCCTGGCGCCGCAGCGCGTCAGCGGCAGAGGTCTCGCTCTAGTGGAGCCATGGACACATCACATTATTATTAACACTCTGACGCCCTCGTTAGACGGCTCAAAGTCTCTCAGTGAGCGATGAACCGGTGAGACCCGTGACAGCCCAGTGGAAATGACCTCTACCTTCAATTCAGAAAGCGTAAATCCGCATTCTGTCCGAGGCATGGACCTCTAAATTTTCAATCGTGTGCATTTTAAACAATTAGATATCACGTGTCTCAAACGGCGAAGTAAAAACATCGTAAGGAAGCCTGTAGAGAAGTTTCTTAATTCTCTGCGTGTGTGAAGTCTGCCAATCCGCAATGCGCCAGCGTGGTGCTGCATTGCATCTGCATTTATTTTTAAGCCTAAAGCCTCTCATTCTGAGAGGAGACTCGTGCTCAACCGAGTATGAGTTGTTAGTGATGAATGAATATTGAGCGATAAAGCGAGCAATGCTTGCAGTTTCTCTGCAGAATTTGCAGCAAAACCAAAGTCACCGACACAGCTCTGCGAGCCGCGGAGCCGAAGCGACGATGACCGGCTGAGGGCGCACAGTTCAAAGAGCCAATGGACGTTGGGGTCCCAAGGTTTTAGAACGGCAACACCCACGTATGAAACGGATTGCAGGGAGCCGCTGGATGCTGGCGGCTGAAAACTGTAGTATTTGGAAGACTATGCAAGAGGCCCATGTTCAGCAGTAAACGTCCATTCAATACCTCATAGTGAGCAATGACGAATGTTGATGATGTCACTGCAGCTTCTGATTATTTTAGGTGACTTTGATTTATTATAAAATATTTTTCGGTATTTCTTTTTGTGTAGCGAAGTGGTCGGTCTCCTTTCTGTCAACGAAACAGATGTTTGACTCACCGCGGCGGCGTCGCTCGCAGCGTGCGCCGGCTGACGGAACACGGTGCGCAGCACGCGGCGCACGTCCGCACACAGCGAGCTGTGGGAATGTTGACATCAATCCCGACACCCCGCACTGGAGCAGCGCGGTGGACCTAAGCCTCATATCCTCCCACCACACGGAGAGAGGCCTGACCGTATAGTGGCCCGTTAAAAGCTAATAATGAATGATGATGTAAAATCTAGACTCGTTTGTTAATATTTTTACTTTTTAGGGTTCACTTGTAAGATTACTCGCGTGAATCTACTGGACCAATTGAGTTGTAATTTGGTGCCCACAATGTTGATCCTTTGACTCAAACGCAAAGTGTACCGTGAATAGATGACATCTGAATATGGACGTGCATAAGAAGAAAACTGGCAAGATGGAAAGTTTAAAAGCATTTTTTAACTGCATCGTGTGATACATCCAGTAAGAGAAATAGTTTAAACTCATAGTCGCAGTTGTTTGAGGCGGATGATGCAGATGGTCAGTGAGAAGCTCTGCTCTAGCAGGGCAGACGAGTTTTGTCAAACAAACCAAACAAAGTGCTTCATTACTATCGCAGACGCTCTATCAAACTAGAGCAATTCCTCCACGACGATGGGAGTGTAATTCCATGCATTGAACGAAGGATGAGGTTTCCGTTCTCTTCAAAGTTCAATAAGATCGGATAAAACATCGCCAACGTTCAAAAGCAAGAAAGGATTTCGAAAATATCTTTAGTGTGTAATTCCGATACGGTTACCGAGCTCGTGACCGAGCTCGTTCTACGGCGGGAGCTGTAGAGTGACAGTAAATACATACAAACAGTATTCCAACTCGGCCGTATCTTTGAAATAAATACCTACATCTCGTACGTCTACCTACGTCTCGTATACTCGTAGAGCTGCCCGCCGCCAGCATTTAATTACATTTGCCAACTTGGTGTAACAATATTTAGTTTTGTGATTGTAAATATACTTTTTTTAGATACACAAATAAAATATTTTATGAATTGAATAGGAAATGTTCAATAAAAAACGCGCGGTCATTGTTAAAAACCAATACTTCGTCCGTTCGTGAAATCGTCACTGTGGCACAGTCGCGACCGACTGCACCGCGAGCGCACCCCGACCTCTAGTATGAAGTTGGAATACTGTCAGTATGTATTTACTGTGGTAGAGTCCTGCGCTGTCCACTGTCCGCTGCGCTGAGATAAGCCGGCGGGGCTGCTGGCGGCGCGAGATAACGACCACAAGTTCGTTTCGTACTGTCGCTAGCGTGCGCGAGTCAGCGGAACATTTACTGGATATTCAGATTTGATTAATGCAAAGATTACGTCATTCACATTGAACTACGAGACGCCCGGCGGTTTCACCCGCGTACTCCCCGTTTCTGTGGGATACGGAAATTAAATATACTTATGGCACTCACAAATGACCTTACATGATACCTTTCTGTTGGTAAACTAAAACTCAAAATCAGTTCAGTAGATGCTCGTACAATTGTACAAACTTATTAGTATAGATACAATAGGGAACATTTTTTTTTTATTGTAGGAGGAAATCCTCATGGATGACATCCAGGACATAGCCTGGATGAAGAAGCCCGACTTCACCGATACACGGTGCCCTACGGATTAAAACCTCCTACATTCACCGCCCTTCCATCCCGGTACCGATGTGAACATTACTTCGGGAAGGGGTTGTCTTTTAGGCATCGTTCATTCGTTGCCGCTCCCATTCATCTTGCACCCGTCTGCCTATAATACAATGGAGCATCTCTGCGCCCTTTCTCCACCCACCCTCGCTTGCCAACATGTACGGAACCAAGTTATTTTCTGATAGGGGTTCATCACTTCCGTGTGCTCTATTTCTTATATTTTCGAACTCTACGCACTCAAAAATGGCGTGGTTAGGTGAGTCTTCTTCTCCGCAGTAACAACAGGCTTCGCTAGCCGCTTTACTTATAGCATAATTGGGAACATTGTGAAATGTGACATCGTAGATTAGACATCTCCTGGGGATACTCCAGATATTAAGTAGGTTATCTAGATTCTTAGTAAAATAGATTCCTAGATAGGTGTATGTAAATTTCAATAAAAGACAATCTCGTTTGCAACGTACGGATATAAATGAAAAACAAAAGCAATAAAATACTTAGATATAAGTCGCGCTGCGTGCAGTCCCGAGATGTTCCCTGCATGCTGGGGGGTAGAAGGGGAGGGTGAGGGGTGAGACAAATGCCACTGATTCAGCGGGTCTCCTGGAAGCTGAACACTGCGCTAGTAAAAATCAATGGTCGCAAGGAATCGAGAACTAAGCAGACTCCTCTCCTCTATTTAAAATGAGTTTATTTCTCATTATTATCTATTACTTTTGCTATTTTTCGTAAAAATCACGTGTTTAAGGAGTATCGTCCCCCAGACAGAATTAGCAGTTACACGCTTGGTGTTCGAATTTCGGAACGCTCAGTGTCCTTTGACTCGGGCGCACATCCGACAACGAACGGAGCGAGGCGACGTGGTACGAAGTGACGTGAAGTTTGTCTCTACATTATCGTATTGGATTAACTGTTCAACTTCACGAGTAATGTATTGTGCAGCTGAAGCTGTAGCAAACAACTAGCCGCGCGGACAGACAGCCGCGCCGACCCCACGCTCAGCATTTTATGAGCTTTCATTTTTCCTTTTTCCACGTATGCCTTACACGATCTAATAAACCTGTCCTCGAGGGACTTGTGTATGCAAATGTGGGGACTAAAATACAAATCCGCTGAGATTCTATTCCTTTTCATATCTGTAATGACAAAATAGAGGCTTCGAAGGCCGGAACTAGAACAAATATTTAGGTATATTATGTTTTTACAGATGTCTACATATTGTGTCGGACGTCATAATATATCATACACTCGTACCTACCAAGTGATTATATTTAGTTTAATCAGAACTAAATATAATCACTTGGTAGGTACGTACAGAACAGAATAGTGACTTGCTTCAAATGGTCAGCATCAAAATGTGGCTACAGCAGGTAACCCACCGCCTGATGCTGAAGATCCTCTGAGTGCCGTGAGCTCTTTGTTCTGTTTTGTTTTTAAGGTTACAGGCTTGCGCTTGACTACAATCATGCTTGATGGAAATCAATGATGAGCTCTAGGATGGAACGTTTGCCTAGAAAGTGCCTGTTCTCACCGCTATACAATTTGTATAATACACTGCGCCGTTACAGATAATAAATTAATTAATGACGTCTTTTTCTAAAATATTTTAATGCGTAGGAGCAAGTTAGGCGTGGCTGACGTGGATCAGGTGACAACTTTGAAACGATCACAGACTCCACAATAGATAAAGTTAATCTACGAGTACGAGCCACGCTTCAAAAGGTATAAAACAACAAAATATGCTAATTTAAAATTGTTATACGAGAACTGTTTCATGAAAATGTTACAAAATTTTTATTCTAATTAACCCCCGACCACTGCGATATGTCCACACTCCACATGCAAATTAGATAAACCGCAAAATGGTACGAGTGCCGACTGAAACAATTGCGAATTAGCTTAATTGAACAAATTAAAATTGGACGAATTAGATTTGAAATGCCTCGCTGGTCAGAGAGTGAGAGAATGGTCAGAGATTCGACAATCTGAAGCGAAAACATCACAGTTCGGTTCAAGATCGTGTAGCTTGACATCTTATTATTTTAGTATTACAAAATATACACATAATACAATACTCACCCTTTCTCTGGCATCAGAGGCAAGATGTCAGCCATTTTCAATGTGCACACATTCATGCAAACATAAAATAATCATAAAATTAAAAAAAGTTTATACCAACGAAGTTTCTGTGACTCGTACATCATCATCATATAATACAGGAATTTGATGATTGACTGTCACAAAAAATATTCTTGAACTCAAACACATTGTCAAATTTAATTTTAAAAACATTTAGAAAAGTATGCATATGAGTTGTAGCGTTCATTTTGTAGTGATGTCTGTGATGTCGGTGAACTGGTAAGGAAAGGGATTTTTTAAATCTGGTACAGGAATTATGACATAGACCATCGTAACCGACACGAGTGGAGACATTTTATGAAGTACTTCGTACTCGTATAAGCGTTGAGGTTAGTCAGAGGCTGTGGCGGAACGCAAAAAGACCACTCTTGTGAACTGCGCTCTAGACAGCTCCGAACACACACCTTTAAACATTTTAGCCGAAAAGAGATTCGTTACGTAGATTGAATGGAGGAACGGAACGGAACATTTATTTCCAATCCCATTTAGAGCAAAGTGCAATTGAGTCGCAGCCTCGCAGTGGACTTAGTGCTCCGTAGTACAGTACAGTACAGTACAGCAGTACTGCACGCCGTACATCGTACCGTGCGATGCGGACACTCATTCTAAAAGGGAATGGCCATCACCAGCCCAGACCTCCCCTAACCAACCGGCAGTTTACTTATATCTAAAAAATCTTGATAATTCTACTTTAATAATGAGATCATTACTTTATCAAAAAAAATTGCTACAACGTTTTATGACATTTTTGATTCGTTTTTTATTTGTCCACAACGGGAACAAGCTAAGATCGTTGACTGTACAGCATAAGTTTAGAAGATTTATGATTGATTTGGTTGTTCGTTTTCAGGTGCCCCCCACAAAACCACTAACGTAACGACATCCAAAGCCGGATGCGGAGGAGGCAGGCGTAACGTGTGACTAAACAACGCATTCAAAGCAGCGAGTGCAGTTCCGAAGGAACTAGACAAGTTACACATGTCAAATAAAATCCCATCCATCAAATACCACTAAAAACAAATAAAGTTTGATATAAATCGCATATGTTTATCGCCAACTTCCCGATTCTAAGCTAGGTACCTACTAAAACTTCTCTCATAATGCGCTTTTCCAGAGAATAAAAAAAATAATAATAAAATATTTAAAATCATTGTAAGTGATTAAAAAAAAATAAAAAATACGGCTTCGCCCATGCAACTTTTATAGGAATATACCGGACTAGTTTCGAATACAACCAAATTTTCAGTTAAGAGCTTATTCAGCCGCAGAGTTTGGTCGATACTAGTACACGAACAAGCGGGAGACCGTTCCCACGAGCGCGCCTCCTCCGCGCCGTTGGCTCTGTCGTCAACAACAAAGTCATGTAGCTAAGACTGAAGCTCAAGTTTCAACAATAGCAAGAGAATGTAATGAATTCAGCGGTCGCGCCGCCCATTGTCGGCGTCCGAACGTTCGCTTCTACTGATATTAAAAATTCTTCATTCAGTCGCACAATAGAAGCGCTCGTTTAGAAACCGATACTTTTTGAGTGATTAATTAAATGTCGCCGTATTGTTTCTGTATCGCTGTATCGACAATTTGTTCGATGAAATGGAATTAAATTGTTTCGTGCGATTAGGCGCGGTTTGAGAAATTAGGTCGCGAAATATTAATTCGCCAAAAACAGAAACAGTTTGCAAAATACGTTTAACTTTATTTGTAAATAAAATATTTTTCCATTAAAGAGTAAAAGAGGAAAACACACATACTTACACACTTCCACACACACAAACTTTCGCCTTTATAATATTAGTGTGATGTGATGTGGTAGTGTAAATACGCACTTGAATAAAGACTTGTATTGAAATCACAGGAAAAATTACACTTCAATTGTTTGTGTTGCTTTTCAAAACATGCAGCTTACAAGTAATTAGTTGGTTATCGTGCTTTGCCGATAACAAAGTTACTCAAAAACTATTGTTTTAACTGAATACTGGTCTCGAACCATATCAGAAGAAAATATAGAGCGTATATTAAAACATAATATTAAATAATTGTAAAGGGATCAAGTATTTTATTTAGGAATCGCGTCGACATTCAGCCCAAGGGCGGGCGGCGCCGCGTACAGATGCGGCGTCTGCCCGCTTCAGCACACCTCGACGTCTAGCGCTATAAACAAAAGCAAAATTAATAAAAACAGAATATATTAGGTCTAAAGTTATCAACCCATATTCGGCTCACTGCTGAGCTCGAGTCTCCTCTTAGAATGAGAAGGCTTAGTCCACCACGCTGGCCCAATGCGGATTGGCAGACTAAACACACGCAGAGAATTAAGAAAATTCTCTGGTGTGCAGGTTTTCTCATCGTTAGATGTTTTCCGTCACCGTTTGAGACACGTGATATTTAATTTCTTAAAATGCACAGAACTGAAAAGTTGGAGGTGCATGCCCCGGATTGAATTCGAACCCACACCCTCCGGAATCGGAGGCAGAGGTCATATCCACTAGGCTATCACAGCTTATATTAGGTCTACCGTTCCGCAATGAACAAATAGCGATACTCTACCTAAAAACGACTTGCCAGGCTACATATCCCGTTGAGTATCAAAAGAGCATCAGTAACGTGGATAGTACATTATGCTATATGTGGGGCGCTTTGATAATTAAGTACAGCCTCTTCCTTACTATAGCTCTCGCGTAAAGCTCGAGCTGCAATATCGCCTCGGCTGTAATTTTCAACTTACCGCACTTATATCAAAATGTACTATTACGAATCCATTGAAGCGATGTTGTTAATAATTTAAGCCCTTCTGGTTTTCTATTAGTTAGATTTCTTCTAAATTCCTCCAACTAATATTGTTTTAAGAGATAGGTAGGTGTACTGAGGATATTTCTAACGTATTCATATTATTTATTACTGGAACTGCTGGAACTGCTGGAACTGCTGGAACTGCTGGAACTGCTGGAACTCAATTACTTCGCAACTAATATTTAGCTCTATCGAGTTTGTTGACTGAGCTAAATAAATATAATATCGAAAATCAGTACGGGGAACAAATAATTATTATTTGCGGCAAACAACAGACCAAATGAATGAGCCGCGGGAAATAATATCTAGAGCAGCGCCGGCCTTGCGTTGAGGCGGCCGGCACACTTCGCTACCACGGCCACGAGAGTGTTTGCCGTCAGCGGCGCGCACTCCATAGGTGGCTAAATGCGCTGCCTACCCCAACGAATCATTGCGATCTGTATTGGAGAAGGAATTTTCCATTTCAATACGTATGATGTCTAGTTATAACCCCTATGCACGCCACTGAGTAATACTATCCGGAATCAAACGCTCTCACCAACAACCAGCTAACTGGCAATAACAACTTGTGCTTGTGTACGTTGATGACGTCACTTGCATCCGCGGAATGACCCATTTCGTTCGCGAAAATAAATAAAATGTGTATTTATGACATTGTTTACGACTTGCGCCACTAAAATGTTTTCGCAGATGAAACGCCACTTTGTCAGTTTAATAGCTGAGAGCTGCGCGGAGAGCTGCTCTAGCCACGATGAGTGTCGATTCTCTTTCTACAATCGCTAACGTTTAGAAAATTAAAAATGTATCAAAAGAATATATTTTGTTATCAAGTGTCCACTTGATCATCCTATTTAATCGGATATTTTATACATTTTTAGTTGTAGAATAGTTAGCGAATGTTGAAAGAGAACCGATATAACATGGCTAGAGCGGCTGGTGCTCGTTCGGATTGTGTCGTGCATTGTATAACGCGGCTGTCACTCGATATTAGGATCAATACATGACGGTTCTACATGACGGACATTTATTATTTGCAAGTCGACGCTCTGCGGTTAAACTTTCTGGTGACTGAATATTTAAAAACGTTTAAATACAAACTCGTATTCACGTGGATTTTTTAATTAACATATATTTAAAAATAACAAACTGCTGAGTTTGTTGCTTAGTATTTACGTTAGAATCTGTTATCAGAACCGATGGTAGAGTTATAAACTGTTCGCAGACTTTATTTTCAAAAATGGTTGTATCATATAAAATAAGTAAATAATTTGAAATTCATTAGATTTGCCAATTCGCACTGATTTTTTGTAAATCTTGTCTTTTCGTCAATACGTAAAATATATTTAATATAGCGAGTTACTAAGCCAGTTAAGTTGTCGTCATTCGTCAGTGTGCGGTCAGCCTTACGTACTCGATGATAATAATATTATGTAACTAATACAAAAGTCCTTAATCTCTTATCCCGAAATTCAATGTACAGTAAATGTTTCGACGGGAGGCAACTATGTTTTACCGATACCTACCGTCCGTCGCCGGGGGCATTAGCGGGCGACGCGAGCGGCGGCTCAAACTTATTTCGCAATATTGTAAAACTTGTTAAGCTTTTAAGCCGCGGCTCAAATTTACGAGGGAACAGGCACTAAAATCTAAAAACCAAGTTTAAAAATATAAGAGCACGTCCCAACCGATCTGTAAATTGTGGCCAGTACGTGAGACCTGACACTATTATTCTTTTTGATAAATTATTTTACAATTTTTTTATATATTACTGGTATTTAATGATTATGGCTGTGTCTATTTACATTCTACCCAAATGGAAAATATCTGCTCTGAGGTCGTGATATTTTTAATTAGTAATGTTGGTTGTTGGTTTCTTTAGTAAAATAAAATTCAGGACAGAAAGAAAAAATATTTAAAATTATGTGTTAACCTTGTTGGTCTTTAGGAGGTATTCTTTGTTATCGGCTGCATCGAAGTCAAGAAAAAATGGCTCGGGGGGAAAGAGACCCTCACTACGATTCCGACTATACTTGGACTCCTTCAAATATTCAAAATTAACGAATAATGTACCTACTCGTTGTTATGAAGCTCTCGGACACATATTAAACAATATTTTAACATTGATAGTAATATTTCGGCTACAGACGAACAGTTAATGACGAAATAACAGCGGGCGATGTTTTACGAGTATAATATGAACATGACATAGAACATGTGGAGCCGCACATACAGATGTCTCTCGTACTCCGTGATTTTATTCACGTATATTCTATGGAAATAGAGGATACATTATAAACTATACAATTGCTGCCTATAACATTGCTGTAAGGATTTTTTTATCGGGTTTTGATTTATACGTGAAAGCGTAACAAACAATAAAGACACAGATTCGCATTTATAACAGAGGAAAATGTTTAAGTATAGAGTGCTACGTATTGACGATAAGTTAAGGTTGTCTCCGAGAGTGCATACTGTCGTATTATTGCAGTAACTACCTCACGCCGTGGAAAGACTCTGGGAAACACTGCATATCGAAATTATTCGAAAATGTAAACATTTTGCTTGGTTTAAAAAAAATCGCTTAAAACCTTACCAGTACGTACGTATATAGAATAAATCGATAGTGAATATTAGTATTCATGAACGATAAAAGTTCTTGCCTGGGACACGTTACAGCCTGTGCGCGGTGAACGTTACACTGCCCACATATTGAACTTTTGAACTAAAGATGTTAAAATAAAGTCCTCTCCGCCGAACTTCGGTGACGGCAATTTGTCATCCGACTACCAGACAGTACCAGACAGAGTAACAGACATTTATAGTGCACACGTGCAAACACAAGTGCACTCTCTATCCCTTCACTCGCATACTCCCATACTGTTTTCCTTAGAAATTCGCGTTTACGGTTACGCCATAGTCACAATAATATATGAAAACATTGAAACACTGCCACTAGGCACACTGATTACTACCTGCAGGCTGCCGCTGACATTTTTCTCAATAACGTTTTTGTTTGGGACACAAACCCGAAACTCCGTTAATTATCGCCGAAATAGGTCACTTGAAATTTTACTAAATAATGGAGTTCATTCTTAATGTTTTAACAAAAGTTTGTCGTTTTTAGGGTTCCGTAGTCCACAAGGAACCCTTATAGTCTCTGTCCCTTATCGGTCTCCTTATCACTCACTCGACAAAAGGCTACGCCCAAACTGGGTATCCATAACTTGCATTATGTAATAAAATGTAACTTGTATAATTATATTGTATTGTATAATGTAATGCGTGGTATTGCTTGATTATTAAATAAATAAATAGTTTCGCCATGTCTGTCTGTCCGTCCGTCCGTCTGCCCGCGGTTAGCGCAGAGAATATTATTACTTGAGAGTTATATTTTGCATGAGTATGTACATTAAAGATATGAACAAAGTCGTAAAATACAATCTTGAAAAATATTTTTTTTAGGGTACCTCACGTACATGTAAAGTGGGGATGATTTTTTTTGTCGTTTATTTTATAGTGTGGGATATAGTATATCGGTATCGTCTTTGAAAGATATATTACTAATATTTTTCGATTTAGGAATTCGTTTGTAAAATATTAAGTTGTCAGTAAGATAACTCAGAGTCTGTTAAAAATAGAAAGCTGAAATTTGATATGGGTATGTATATTAATTACGTCTATAAAGTGGTAATCCTTCTTTACATGCAAGCTGAGGATGAATTTTTATCGTCTATATTATCATTAATGGTATTTTTGTGCATTACATATGGGATTAAAGTGCTAACTTAATCTACAGAACTCTACACTGCTCGTGGCCCGACACGCACTTTGCTGGTTTTAAAGATAAGTTCATTACATAATTCATGGTAGACATAACTAATTAATTGAGAGAAAAGGGGGATGAAATGTAACATAATTTTTTTCGCATACAAAGTCGCAAACGTCCCCACTAATATTATAACAAAATCGCTCCGAGCCATGGCCTCAGCTGCAAATGTCGCTATATTTTATCCGCGTCGAAGCCGTGGCCCCGCGGTGCTCTCCTCCAATGCTCCCTGATGAATTTAAATTGGCCATTTACACAAATAAGCACTTCCTGCTTTATCAGAAGGTTGTTTTGCCTCTCTTCATATTCTCGCTTCCCGTTCTGAAGTGCCTCATTTGAATATTGATCGTAAAATTGTTATTATTAGGGAAAAAAATCAAGAAGTTTTGCTCCATATCGTAAATATGAGAATGAGCAAGTGCGCGAATCCTAGGCGTCCGCTTTAGAGATAAAGATAAAGATGCTTCAAATCAAATCAAATCATTATTTATTTGCTAGAATGTGGTACATGTTCTGATCTTAAAATTATTGAGTTACCTAGACATTCAGAGTTTAGGTCTGAAGATAACCCACTTAATTGAGTTGGATCCCCGCCTACACAGTCTTAAGACAAATTCATGGGAAACACACTTATCTGTAGAATGGGGCCGGCATTCCAAGTAAATTAATGTTTATGATTATAAATCAATTCAGGTATTTCAGAAGCATCAATAAGTAACGTCACGAAGTAGGCAATTATAACTTGGCACAGTTTAGCATAAAACTTGTTATAAGTTTAAATGAGCCGCCCGCCCGCACTCCGGCCGCGCCCGCCCCGGCTCAGCCTCACCTCTGGGCGGCTGAACCTCAGCAGCTTCAGCGGATCGCTGTACTGTGTGGAGCTAAGTTTCACTCACGACACAGCAGACAAGTGACACAGTTGCCCACATCTCATGTCACACTTGCTCTTATATAATAAAGACGTTTTATCCCAAATACTTAGGGTTAGTTTACTAGGCCATTTGAAACATCATCCGGATAACATTTTGTATGTGTGATTCTATTATCGGTTCGTGCAAATTTTGCAGAGAAAGACCGACATAATCTCTACCGAAGTTAATTTAAAAAATAGTTGATTAGGTACTGTTACTGGTTAGGTACTGTTAGGTAAGAGGAATTTTGATGATGAATAAATCAAATAAATAATTTATATATGAGCTACCTACTCGACTATTCATGCACAACTAATGGAAACAGTAAACCTTCGCAAACGAAGGGCTGTTTTGTTTCCGAGCCTAAGCATACAGGCCGCCATTACCATATACGAGCTCGATAAGAGCCCGCAGCCAAAATGAGTTTAAATATGTTATCACCGACATTGAACCAAATCTTATAAGGCAGAAGTAATATCCCGGAGTCGTTGTAAGGTGTTTTTGTTATGTTGTAGGATAATAACTAAGATCTTGGTCAGCATAGTCCCGCACCGCATGCAATCTTTTGCTGACGGTGTCCGGAACCATATAGGTAGATACTCGTATTTTTAGTGACTCATTTATTAGTATTAGGACTAAGCACCCTTAAATGTATCCATTAACTTAACTTTTGTTTTTCTATGTTTATCGTTATGTTATTATGTTTTGACGCATACTACGCTATTGATATTTTATAAAATTATCAGAGGCGCAGTGGTATGCGCGATGGATTTACAAGACGGAGGTCCTGGGTTCGATCCCTGGCTGGGCCGATTGTGGTTTTTTTAATTGGTTTGGTCTGGCTGGTGGGAGGCTTCGGCCGTGGCTAGTTACCACTCTACCGGCAAAGGCGTACCGCCAAGCGATTCTGCGTTCCGTTACGATGTCGTGTAGATACCGAAAGGGGTGTAGATTTTCATCCTCCTAACAAGTTAGCTAAATTTCATATTAGATTGCATCATCACTTACTATCAGGTGAGATTGTAGTCAAGGGCTAAATTGTAAACAGTAAAAAAATAATCTAGGCTAGCTAGGCATACTGTGTAGTGCATAACGTAGCGTACGTAACGCTTTCGCTTCGCTTCCTTATGTGACGATTTTTGTAAGTACGTTTTATTGTGAGAGTGTGAGATGTGAAATTTGTTTTACTACCTATCACAAAATATGAAATTACAAATCTTTGCAAGCTTCTATTTTCCAATTATGATTCTAAGACTGCTTACCTACTTATTTACTGACCTACCTACTTACCCACCTGCTTACCTACCTATGGTACGAGTAGAAGCGTGCGCTGACTGTTCTCATAATGGTCTGTCTCAGGCTCCATCAGAACACCTGCAAGAGGTTCACAGTGAGGTATAGAAAAGAACGTAGTTTCAACTGTCGAGTAACTCAATTCCGCTGTTATTAAACACACCTGCGCGGCGGAGCGATCCGTCTTCATCAAATGAAATGAACGTAAAGTCCGTTCTAAATGAACTTTCCTATGTCGAAAACAATAATGGCGTCCGATATCTGTCACTGTACTTGAAGTGATGTGAAACATTGATACATCAGTTTTGAATGACGATTGAATGAATACATTCTTAAATCGATTAATAATCGCCGACGGAGTAGCTACGTCGGGAATCGCTGAGGGAGCGCGAGTTGGCGAAAGACGATTCAAGCGAATATGTACAGAAAAGAGCACACTGAAAAATATTTTTACCTACATTATAAATCGCGTTACAATAAATTTATTTGGGAAGTGAATTCGGTTCGAACGATGATTGAGGTCAAAAATTCAGTATAATTTATTCAGAACTTCAGACAATATTAGTGAAAAAATTTCTCCTCTGTAGATATTTTTATTCTTTGGTTAAAGTTGACTTAAATATTGCAGCCAGCTGGGTACGATTCAATACATGATCGACTACATCAACAGTATTTGAACGAGTCGGAACAACGTTACCATTTGCAATTACTGTATTGCTACTTCATGTAAACTGACGTCATCAAAATTACCACGTTAGACGATCGCAAAACAAAAGCGTGATATTATTGTCTATCAGTTAATAGATGTCAAGTTAATATCCATTTCTATTAATATAGTAAATAGAATTTAAAATTATTTCCTTTAATATAGTGAATAGAACTCAATCAGACGAGCTTCGTCACAGAAAACTCTACTGTACGTGACTTCACTGACTCACTCTATCTCATCTCTTCACATGTACAATGTACTCATACGTCCCGTCACGGGTTGTCACACGCTTCTTCATTTTGTATTTATTTAACCAATGATCATTTTTTACTATAGATAGGTTACGTCACTACAAAATCACCGTAAAAAGTGATCAGAATTTATCTACACCACTGTAACCTCGTTAGGTATTGCAGGTAAGTACATTAATGACATCTTCTATAATAAATCGCTCGATCGATCCACCAGCAGTGACTCTAGAGATGTACACCTCACGTGACAGACTCAATGTTTTTCTTTTGTCCATGTTTTAAAGTTTGACTTAAGACTAGCGTGGACTAGGCCTTATTAACAGTTTCTTTCAATATTATGAACATTCTACATTGTCTATGATTACTTGTGACGTCAAAGTTGTATCTACATTGTTTATGATTAATTGATATAAAAGCCGTGTAGTAGTTTTTTAACAGTTTGCACTCCAAATACCTAATTAAAACAGTCGGTTCGTCTTCCATACCAAAGTGATCTCATCATAATCTCATTGTGTGGATTTAGTAATGTACACTCAATGTATCGAGCTACTTAGTATAATGAATGAGGCAGGTACAGTGTGTCGCGCTGCTGCTACCACTGATCGATAAGCAATCAGTCGCTCCGTCGCTCACGAGCACTGCTGCAGAAGGAGCACTTAAGACTTCGCTAATTTGACGCAAATAACATATGCTATATTTGTGTACCGAATAACGATTGAGATATTCGTGTAGTTTCAATTTGGTAATAATAGTCTAAACTATTTGCCTCACTAATCCAGTTATACTAGTCATAGATGTACATCATTTGATCATTAGATCATTAGGAAATAAAAATGAAATAAAATATATTTTTCTTTTCTTCCAAGAATTCCTTAGTTACGTACAGAACGGAGAATCAATCAATCAATCAATAAATTTATTTATTTGCAGCTACATGAGTAGGATACATGAGGTAGGTAGGTGATGCAAATAGTAAATGTACCTTGCCTATTTGGCATGGATGGGAATACTGATGGTAGTAATCGTCACAGAGCTCAACGATACTACCCTAAGTCCACTAGCCTGCATTATAGCAGGGTGGTGGGTCTAAGCTCTATTTCTTTTATAAAGAGATGTCACTGCAGTGATTTATTATGATGATCATTTGTAAATAAATAAAGTGTATCGCAGTCACTGTTGCACCTTCATCGTCTGCGGCGTCCAGTGGCTCCAGCGGCCGGCAGCCCCGCGCTGTTTGTCTGTACACGAAGAGAGAAGACAAGATATAAGAGTCGCTCCAGAGTGTCGCAGTAATGACGTAAAGTAATGCTCGTAAATGCTCGTCCTGGCGGGAGCAGTTGCCGCCAACCAATTATAGATTACATCAGCCGCCACCGCTTCGTGTGCCATTGCGCTAAGAATGCGTCACAAAAATATAGGAAATACCTACTTGTTTATTTCACTCGTTAATCGTCAAAATGCCGTCTAAAATATCTCATTAATTTTATGAATGTTCGAAATGTTAATAATAAGAAACAAGTAAAAGTTTAAGCAACAGTCTGACGTCGCATCATCACCAGCCTACAGATACCGACGTCCGCTCGTGTGAGTGTTAGCACCCACACCAGTGTGACGCTTGTGGATGGACATGCTCGGCCAGGCACGGGGCTGCAACACTACCAATATCAGGAGCAATTGAAGTTCCACGGTCTGGTGGATACAACTAAATTGTTAAATAGTTTAAGTGTATCTACTCGCACACGGTCGACGCCAGTGGCCGCCACACATGACAAAACGCCGCTTCTAGCTGAAGGCGGCAGCGATTGTGGTCGTGCGTAGCTCCCGTGTGAGGCGTCACTAAGCTGACTGTAATTAAACTGGGAAATAATGAGAAAATGATGGACTCTTATGCATCAATTTCTTACCTTTCAACTTAAGAAAATCAAAGAAGAATCTTTTTTACCAGAGAAATATTATTTTCATTACAGCAGGTATCAGTCCGCGTTTACAATTAGTTACTTTACAGTACCAACATCTGCTATTGAGAATTTCTAAAAAAGGTGGAAAAGTGAGTGTGTCTGCAGCTGAACTCGACAGTGTGTCTCCAGCTCGCGCTCCCCAAAGTGCTTTTATACGAAATGTAATAAACCGAAGCGGTGACACAATATGTAGTTATTTACTAAACGAGGTTACGGTGGAAGTGGAGCTTCGTCTGCCGCGGAGCGCAAACATTTTGCTGACTAAATAAAATATTGAGAATTATTGCGAGAATCTCTGTCAATAAAACAATCAAATTATTAGCTGCGCATGTATGGAATCTATTCCCGCATTCAATAGCGCTAGAAACACTTGCCTATTTTGATTTTTTAAAACCATGCACTTGCATGCAATAATTTTTAGGTATTTGAAGTGGTTTAAAAAACACCACATCGGTACATACTCTCAATAGTAAATGTATCAATTAACTACATTGAAATTTCAAGATTTTTTACAAACAAAAAAACAAGCCGATGCATATTAATGTTTGTAAGTGGGTTTGTTATCGTTAATCTCCGTAACAATCATTTATAGGGTGTAACACCAACAACTTCACAACTCTAGCTTGATAACTCTTAAGAAAAAAGACCGACTCAATGTTTTATGGGCTGGCCAATGGCCGAGTCACATTTGGTGAAATTACAATCACAGATGTTAACGCAATCAAACAAAAGTTAAATCGGTACTTTAATCAGCAATGTTTACATAGACAAGACGTGTAATGTGTTGCATCTGCATACATAAAACAAAATGGAAGTGCTGTACAGTGTACACTCGCAGGGGTGTGTCGGCACGTACTGTGCACACTCGCAGGGGTGTGTCGGCACGTACAGTGTACACTCGCAGGGGTGTGTCGGCACGTACTGTGCACACTCGCAGGGGTGTGTCGGCACGTACTGTGCACACTCGCAGGGGTGTGTCGGCACGTACTGTGCACACTCGCAGGGGTGTGTCGGCACGTACTGTGCACACTCGCAGGGGTGTGTCGGCACGTACTGTGCACACTCGCAGGGGTGTGTCGGCACGTACAGTGTACACTCGCAGGGGTATGTCGGCACGTACTGTGCACACTCGCAGGGGTGTGTCGGCACGTACTGTGCACACTCGCAGGGGTGTGTCGGCACGTACAGTGTACACTCGCAGGGGTGTGTCAGCACGTACTGTGCACACTCACAGGGGTGTGTCGGCACGTACAGTGTACACTCGCAGGGGTGTGTCAGCACGTACTGTGCACACTCGCAGGGGTGTGTCGGCACGTACAGTGGACGCGGCGGAAGTTGCTCAGATCCCTAATTAATATTTCCCGGCTGCGCTTGGAAGGGAAACTCTTAAGAATGCAAATGTTTTTAATTAGTTGTTATTGCACAGTCCGCCTTCACCTCCAGCCCTCTTTAGCTATCTGTACGAGCGTCGGCGCGCATAATCAATATTTTAATTTTTAATTTATGTTTTTAAAATCACTTATATGTTCTAAAAATAAAGGAAATTTTATTTCACTACTGAGCTTTTAAAATCCTAAGAAGAAGTATTTCAAAAGCTTTCAAGTAGTAACGAGGAAAATTATAGTTTGGCAAATTCCAAGCTTATATTATAAAAAAAACCGTCTTCAAAATCCATACAGATATCGAAGATTCCCTTTGATTTCTCCAGGATCCAATTGTCTGATTTGATGGGAGTCATGGGATTACCTGTACAGAAGACGTCCGTACGCGGGAAAAGGTTCGACTAATCTAAGGGGAGCTGTTTGTGTGTGTCCGTCACCTACTCACGACTGAGCCACTGTACCGAAACCCGTATAGAGATCAATTGGACCTTACCTTTTATCCCGGAAAAATCCATGGTTCCCACGGGATTTGTACAAAACAGAATTTTGAGGAGTTGCGGACATCCGATAGTAGAAAGATTTACACAAATCGAAAACCTCGTCGTTCTTTAAAGGTGCTGAAAAATTCTACTCCTAAACCTACTTCAAATTATACTACGAGATGTGGGGGCGGCGGGGCGGCGGGGCGGCGGGGCGGCGGCTCATCACGCGAGCCACTGAGCCACGCCAAATGTCCGTGATGCATGGCTCCGACGCGCCATTATCTCCAACAGCACAGAACACGTAATAGGTAGCTAATACGATGTTCCGAGTGAACAGCACGAGCCCCGTCGTTGAGCGAGAGCGGACTGACCCGCATAACTTAGCTTATAATAATCTGTAAAAGAACTGGCTCGCTCGTGTCAAATTCTTTTGTATGTACCTTTTCCTTAAATTAACAAACGTCTGCCACAATGGTCCCGCGGTTTGAACGTGCAGCTAGGGTATAAATTCCAGATCAGGCTAACAATAGCAGTCATTGAGATTTTTTTTAAAAGAAAAAGTTTAATAGCAGCCTGCAGTTGGCGGTGATGGTACACCCCGTGCCGGGAGCACGTGAAGCCGTCGGTCCTGCGATTGATCTCTCACCGTTCGTGTCGGTCTGCCGTCCTATCGGACTTTATGAGTGAGGGAGAGAGTGCACCTGTGCTTGCGCACACATTTGTGCACTATATATCTCCTGCGTGCATGTTTAATCTCACGTTGAGATGGGCTGCCGTGGCCGGAAAAAAAATAAAAACAATTCAGTCAGCATCTATTATTATATTGATATTCATTTATTTTTGAGAATACACAGATAATTATGCATTGATAGACGCTGGGTAGGTATATCACATCGAACTTGCATTCATAACATTTGTCAGGACAACTTAATTAACAATTCCACTCAAGTTACTCTCCCCGCCTATCCCAAGTAGGTAACCCATAAAGAATTACACAACAAGAAATGTGGACTCAAGCATACTGAAGTCAACCGTATGACGAACGCCTTAAATCACTAGTCGTTGCCGCTCACCAATCGCTACCCCTCTCTAACTCCCTACTCTTTACGGAAACAAGATCGAACGCCGTCATATCCGTCTGAGACTACAATTTCCTACAATAGGTTTACAACCGTTTCGGCGGTGCCAACTAGTTACATTGCTTGTACTGTACAGCCCGAGCTCGTATATTTGTTTAAAATTTTATGTTCGAACAGATCATATAATCGCTCGGGACTAACTTCACGCACACTAATGCAAACCTAAATTAAACTAATCACCAAATAAACTTATTAGAAACTATCACACATGAGTTACCCAATATAAATACCCAATATACCCAGTGTAAATGTAGCCAGTGTGGGCCAGAACTTTGTCATTTTACAAAAACTGGTTGTTTGTCCACTCAGCTCATACTCCTATTATAGTTAAGCATAAATGAGGTATTTAATTTCAAGGAAACTCTACACGGAGCCCGTTAAAGTATATCTTAAATCTTTACCTGAAGTTGAGGCCGTAATTTAGCAATCTAAACACCTGCAGCTGCACGCCGAGATGATGTAAGTACTCGCCCGTCGCGGAGTGCGGCGGCGGTTGCTGCACAGTTTCTGTAAACGCTAATAGGTATCTACTTGTATCTCCGTTTGTAGCAAATGTGCATTATCTATACCTATAATTTTAGTTTATAAAGAGGTAAAATTTTGTAGTATTGTAGGGGGTTAGAAATTACCCCCTACGATATCACAAGGTTTATTACCTCATCGATTTACTCAACCGATTTTGAAAAAAAAAAATTATAATGAAAGCCACGTTATTTGTGAGTGTCATAGGCGATATTTTGTACTGTGACCGCTTGTAATAGTAAGTACTCAAGGATTCGTTTTTAATTTGTCGTTTTTCATAATAACCACTGTCGTTGGGGGTTATTTACATGAGAGTGAAATTATAAAGATTTTGGAAACCAAATCTAACTTTGAAAACATTCACGACCAAACAAGAGTTGCCTGTGCGTCACCATTTTTGAGATAGCAGAGAAACTTAGCAGCTGACTTTATAACGGCTGAAAGTTCGTCTACCCATGTCCCCTACCATAGGTAAATACTGTAGCCAATTATGGACTTTGGCGACTTTGGGAGGTAGCAGGTATAAAGTACGGGTCTTGCTTAAAATTAAGTTAGAAAATTGTCATTAAATGAAGTAAGTGTGGCTATGGCAGCTCTCGTTCTATATAATTTCCAGATTGAAAACATACATTCGACGTGTTAGCTGTAACGACACGGGCCCGTCAGCGCCGGGCGCGGCTCTGCGCTGCGCTGTCGGTGACACAATATATCATGTCATTTACATAATTCGCTTGTACCGAGCGACTTCAATCGTTCTTTAGTTCCCGCCGCCGAATGAAACGCGACCTTAATACGGCGAGATGCGATTCATTTCCCCGTGCATGATGAATGTAATGAGATGTCGGGGAACACTCGGCGGCAGTAATACAGTAATACAGAGTCGCCGGAGCGACAGTAAGGCGCCGGATTGACTGATCCAACTTTATCGTAAATCTATTACAAACTTTATAATGAACTGCTTACGACATGTAAGACAATTTCCGACTTCGGAAACAAAAGGTTTTGATACTGAGGAGCCTTAAACCGCGGCTAAAGATATAGGTATGAATAACTCCATAGCTCATTGTTTTAATAGAGAAAGACAATAATTTAAATCGTTTTACTTCAGGACCATACTTGAGTCATAGTTATAATTATTATTTATTGGTATATGGTAGTAAATCACGCTGAGTTGTTATCAACAATTACCGCGGTACGAACTCGTCGTGATAGTATCAACTGAACAAGTACACGTTTTGTGTGCGGCTCAAGAGAGTGGTGTTTGGAAGTCCTCGTCCGGCCGCGCCCAGCAGTGAGCGACTGGACGTCCATCGGCTATGAACGAATGGTTATGCTTATCGTGGTGTGAGGCTGTTGGTAGTGGTACCGACTACTCAACGACTTATTTATAAACCCTAAAGAATTACACAACAAGAAATCTGGACGGCTCGAACGCCACGAGAATACTGAAGCCGAAAGCCAAAAGCTTAGCTTAAGCGGGAACGACTGGCTGTACAGTCGTTCCCGCCCTATCGCTACCCCTCTCTGAATCCCTACTCTATACGGAAACAAGTCGCGCCACTTGGCGTCGGCATGAGATCGAGCGACGTCACATCCGTCTCAGACTATTTCCTTCAGTATTTTAAATGTCTTATATGACAACGGAGGTGCACTGTAACTTTAACATTGTACACCAAAATATACAGAGCATCAACGGCAAGGAATTAGAAAATTCAATA
This sequence comes from Bicyclus anynana, assembly GCF_947172395.1. NCBI lineage: Eukaryota > Metazoa > Arthropoda > Insecta > Lepidoptera > Nymphalidae > Bicyclus > Bicyclus anynana. The sequence goes on along the minus strand of NC_069096.1, from coordinate 16,868,557 downwards.
TACACATCTTATGTATTACGGAACACTGGCTCACAAAGTCACAACTATCAGTACTTGATATTAAAAATTTTTCATTGTCAAGTGTATTCTCCAGAAGGGCTGGACATGGTGGCTCTTTAATACTTTTACTTAATAACCTAAAATACAAGGATAGAAAAGACATAGTTAGTCTTTCTGTGGAATGCATTGTTGAACTATCTTTTGTGGAGTTGGAACGAATTGTTATAGTATGCGTGTACCGACCCCCTCCTGCTGACTTTGATCAATTTGAAGAGGTAATGGAGGATGTAATGAGACGTTTGTGCACATCTTCCAAACAAATACTGATTTGTGGCGATTTTAATGTTGATATTCTAACAGAAAACTCAAAGTCTGTTAGATTTCTTAACTTATTCAAATGTTTTGATTTGACTCATGCTTTTAATGAACCTACTAGGATAACGGCTACTTCAGGGACATGTCTGGATAATATATTTTACAATTGTGTGATTGAAAAAAAGATGATAATAAATAAATTAGGCTCTGATCACAGTGGTCAAATAATAACTATTTTAAACAATAAATCCAATAGCAACCAATGGTTCAAGTATAGGCCGATAACTGAAGGTAAATTAGAGCGATTTAAAAGCATAATTTCTTCAAAAATTCCAAGTCTTTCATTTGAAAATAGTCACCCAGACAGGCTATTTGGTACGCTGTTCAAGACAATAGACAAAGAGTTTTGTAAAATTTTTAACTTTAAACGTATTAATGTTACTCAAAAATTAAAGTTTAGCGAATGGGCTACTGTAGGCATTTACAAAAGTAGAGACAGATTGTACGAGTTGTACGAGGAGAAACAGTATAATCAAACGCGAACATATTTAGAACATGTAAAAAACTATTCAAAAATTTTCAAACGTGTTTGTATTCTTGCAAAATCATTACACATCAAAGATAGAATAATAAAATCTGAAAACAAGGTACAAACAACCTGGAACATAATTGATAAAGAATCAGGCAAAATTAGACCACGTGATATGAGTTTTGAATTAATTGTCAATGATAAAAAGATAAACACCGATAACGAGGTTGTTAATGCCTTTGAAGACTTTTTCCAGAATGTTCCTATCTTGTTAACAGATGCACTGGACTCTTCTGCTACGGAAGCCCAGAGGATATTAAGAGGCCATGTTAAAGAGTGCAACGTTCTTTTTGAATTTCATCATATAACTGTATCAGACATTAAAAAAACTTTTAAACTGTTAAAATTAAAAAGAACTGGAGACATGTGGGGCATGTCAGTGAAAGTAATATCTAACATCATTGATGTCATTGCTCCCCACTTAGCTATTATTTTTAATGAATGCGTGGATTTGGGTATCTTTCCGAACCTAATGAAACATGGCAAACTGTTACCACTTTTTAAATCAGGTGACAAAACTGATGTTAATAATTATAGACCAATTACAATACTGCCAACACTTAGTAAGGTTTTTGAAAAAATCATTTTAAATCAACTTTTAAGTCATTTTAATTTAAATAATTTATTTCACCCTGAACAGTATGGTTTTACTAAAGGTCGCAGTACAACTGATGCAGGTGCTAAACTTTTAAAACATATATATGATGCATGGGAAAATGCTAAGAATGCTATTGGTGTATTTTGTGATTTGTCCAAAGCATTCGATTGTGTTGACCATAACATTCTTTTACTTAAGTTAAGCCACTATGGCATAAAAAGTGTTGCACTCGATCTCATCGCCTCTTATCTTAGTGATAGAACACAAAAGGTATGCATAAATGATTGAAAGTCTCGCGGTTTTTCTAACACAATGGGCGTCCCACAGGGTTCAATTCTGGGTCCTTTTCTATTCCTAGTGTACATAAACGATTTACCACACCATGTTAGCGGCATCTGTGAGATAGTACTGTTTGCTGACGACACATCCCTAATTTTTAAGAGTGACAGAAGTAAAGATAATTCCGACGATGTAAACCGTGCCATATCGCATGTGTCGCATTGGTTCACTGTTAACAACTTACTTTTAAATGCAAAGAAAACTAAATGTATTGAGTTTTCATTACCAAATGTTATAAAATTAGATAAGTCTATAATGATCAATGGTGAAACACTAGAAATAGAGAATTCCACAGTTTTCCTGGGAGTGACCTTGGATTCTAAACTTCAGTGGGGTGCTCATATAGAAAAACTGTCAGGTAAACTCAGCTCAGCTGCTTTTGCAGTGAGAAAAATAAGACAGTTTACTGATGTTGATACAGCTAGACTTGTTTATTTTGCGTACTTTCACAGCGTAATGTCTTACGGTATTTTGTTGTGGGGCAAGGCTGCTGATATACATTCTATATTTGTACTTCAAAAAAGAGCAATTCGAGCAATATATCAACTAAAATCACGCGAGTCCCTTCGTCAAAAGTTTAAAGAAATAGGCATTTTAACAGTAGCCTGTCAGTATATATGTAAAAAGAAAACCTCTTTAATATTATTTCTTTTTGGTAATTTACTTTTTTTTTCATGACATTGTCACATTTTAAATATTCGAAACATTATTATTGACTTAACAGCAAAACATTAAAATTTTTATTAAAATATAAAGTAGATGTAAATAATAGCTTTGAATGTTGTTTTTATATTTTATTTATAGGTAAGTTTTAGTTTAGTATTTAATTTAATAATTTAATGTAAAATATTGTAAATAACAATTATATTTTATTTATAGAAACACAAACAAGCTTTTATTACTACTATCACATTTATGTGAAATAATTATCATTATAAAACAACATTTATTAACTATTTTACGAAAAATGGAGAAACTGAGGTTTGATTTTGAAGTAAAACCAACAAGTGATGGAAAATCAAACGCAATATGTGTAACTTCGATTGCCACACCTGATGGTAAAACTTTCAGTATACCAGAGGAATATCAGCCGGTAAATCTCCACCAAACAATTTATAATACTCCAAACTTTATTAAGGTAAAAAAATCCTTCAATAAAAGATACCAAACGAGAAAAGTCTGGATAACCTTAACTAAGGAAATAAAAGATATTTATTTGGATGCGCAGCAAAATGTACAATTTTATGATTTTTATCTCGAAGAAATTCTAAACTATTCTGAAATTATACCTAGTAGTTCACATGGAGTACTAGAAAAATTGTTAGAAAAAATGCTTGTAGATAGACAAAACAAACCTGAAAATCAAAATTTAGGGAATATTGCAAAAGATTTCATGATTGAAAAATTCAATGGTAGAAACTCAAATGCTTATCAATGGCTAAATGATTTTAATAAAGAATGTGAACGTTTTGACATAAAAGAAGATATAAAGAAAATTAAAGTTTTAAAAAATTTTATGGAGCAATCTAGTGTCGATTGGTATAGTTGTATGATAATGAAACATACAATAGAATCAAAATGGGACAAATGGGAAAAAAGTTTTTGTGAAACATTTGCAAACAAAGGATTGTCACCCATTAGATATGCTCTGTCCTTTAAATATCAAACAGGTTCATTACTTGCATATGGTTTAAAAAAAGAAAAACTTTTACTGGAAGTAAGGAAATCAATTGATACCGAAACACTTATTGACCTTATAGCAGTTGGATTACCGAATTATGTGGGGGATCAGATTGATCGAGCAGCTTTAAAAAGTACTGAGGATCTTTATTATGAAATTGGGAAATTGGAACACCTTGTAAGAAATAATAAATATGATAATAAAAACGGTATTTGCTCTGACACTAAATTAAATAAAAAGGAACAAACAAAACCATGCCCCATATGTGTGAAAGAAAAAAAGGGGAAACGTTACCATTTAATAGAAAATTGTTGGTTTAAGGATAAAGATAAAACAGGAGTTGTTAAAACTGTAAATAACTCTGAATTGGAAGTTGAACTGAATGAAGAGAGTTCAAAAAACTAGATGTGCCACCATTAATAAAAGTAAAGTTACTATTGAATGATACGTTAGATATTTCTGGAATTTATGATTCAGGTTCAAATGTATCATTGATTAATGCAAAATTGTTAAAAATACAGAAAAATGAAAATTCAAAGAATACACAAATAGTAAGCTTGAATACTATTAATGGTGAGAAGAAAACAAAAGGTATAATAAAACTTAAAATAAAAATATACAATATTGAAAGAGTTATGGATATCTTCATAATAGATAATGAAAATTTTAATTATGACTTTTTGATTGGACTAGATTGTATTAAAAACTTTAAGTTGATGCAAAATGAACAACTAAAAATCGTACAATTTAATGATCCAAAAGAAAATGAAGACATAAATAAATGTGAAGTGAATTTCAATGAACATATTGACACGGCAAATTTTGAAATATTGGTAAATCATCTTGATTTATCCCAACAATCAGAAATTGATAAGTTGGTAGAAAAATATAAACAAGTGTTTGCTAAGGATAAATATGATATCGGCACTGTGCGGGATTATGAAGCACATATTGATTTAAGTGTAGATAAATATTGTTGCAAACGTCCTTACAGATGTACAGCTGAAGACAGAATAGAAATAGAAAGCCAGATATCAAAACTATTAAAAAATAATTTAATTGAGGAATCTTATAGCCCATTTGCTGCCCCAGTTACTTTAGCATATAAAAAAGAAGACGGTAAGAGAACAAGGCTATGTATAGATTTTAGAGAATTGAACAAAATTGTTATTCCCCAATCACAACCATTTCCGTTGATTGAAGATTTAATGATCAAAGCTGTGAATTGCGAATATTTTTCTACTTTCGACATAAATTCAGCCTTTTGGTCAATTCCTTTGAAAATAGAAGACAGGTACAAAACTGGCTTTGTTACACAAGAAGGACACTTTCAATGGACGTGTCTTCCGTTTGGATTAAAGACTGCGTCAGCCATTTTTCAAAGAATATTGGGAAATATTATAAGAAAATACGAACTTTCTGGTTTTGCAGTAAACTTTATAGATGACATTTTAATTTTTTCTAAAACTTTCGGAGAACATATATTACATATATCTAAGTTACTTGAGGCAATACTAAAGGAAGGCTTAAAACTGAAATTTTCAAAATGTACTTTTGCGGAAAAATACGCAAAATATTTGGGTCACATAATAGAAAATAATTCAGTAAGGCCTTTGAAAGATTATTTGTCTGCTGTAAAAAACTTTCCACTTCCAAAAACAAAAAAAAATATACGCCAATTCTTAGGAAAAGTTAATTTTCATCATAAATTCATACCACACAGTGCAATTATTTTAGATCCATTACACAATTTATTAAGAAAAGATGTGAAATTCATATGGACTGCAGAATGTCAAGAAGCATTTGATAAAATAAAAACATTATTATGTTCAAAACCAGTTCTAAATATTTTTGACCCAGAACTACCAATATACATTTATACAGACGCTAGTATAAAGGGTGTAGGAGCGGTTTTGAAACAAAAAGATAAAAATCAGGATATAAGACCAGTTGCTTATTTCTCAAAAAAGTTAACTGAAACTCAAAAAAAGAAGAAAGCTATATATCTAGAGTGCTTAGCAATAAAAGAATCTATAAAATATTGGCAACACTGGCTTATGGGAAAAGAATTTATTGTATATTCAGATCATAAACCATTAGAAAATATGAACATTAAATCAAGGACTGATGAGGAACTAGGAGATTTGATGTATTATTTATCTCAATATAATTTCAAGATAAAATATAACCCAGGAAAATCCAACCAGGAAGTCGACTGCTTAAGCAGAAACCCAGTTTTAGAACCACACGAAAACAGAGATGATTGTTTAAAAGTTGTAAATTTAATAAGTCTACAAGATATAAAGAATGACCAATATAGAAATCAAGACCTACAAAAACAAAAACTTATTAAGAAAAATGGAATTTACTACAAAAAGAATAAAAGACGGGAAAAGATTATATTATCAGAAGAGATGAGCATAAATCTTATAAAAGATGTTCACGTTAGTTATTGTCACATTGGGAGGACCCAGATGATAAATAAATTAACACCATTTTATACAGCAAAAAATTTCATCAAAAACATTAAAGAAATGTGTGATGAATGTGAAACTTGTATTAAAAACAAATCAAGGAAGAAATCAAAATATGGTTTAATGTCTCATTTAGGTCCTGCAACACAACCTTTTCACATTGTATCAATTGATACCATTGGCGGTTTTGGAGGATCACGATCAACAAAAAAATACTTACATCTTTTAGTTGATCATTTCACAAGATATGCTTATATTTCTACATCAAAGACACAAAGCTCTACAGATTTTATTAAACTAATGAAAAATGTTACAGAAACTTACAAAGTAGATATGGTATTAACAGACCAGTACCCTGGTATCAATTCCAAGGAATTCAAAGAATTTCTGAACCAGGAAAATATAAAAATGATTTTCACTGCTGTGGATACACCTTTTTCAAATGGACTTAATGAAAGGCTAAATCAAACATTAGTCAATAAAATAAGGTGTAAGATTAATGAAAATCAGAATAAAACAGCATGGAGTACAATTGCGCAAAAATGTGTAGAAAAATATAATGAAACAGAACACACTGTTACGAAATTTGCTTCAAAATACCTTTTAGAAGGAGAAAATGTGAATATTTTGCCAAATGAACTGAAATCAAGATACACTAAAGACGATCTAGAAAGAGACAGAAAACTAGCTCTGGAAAACACACTAAAATCTCACAATTATAATAAAAAAATATTCGACCAGAATAGGCAAGAATATAGATTGAAAATAGGAGATAGAGTATATGTAGAAAATGGAAATCGTTTAAATAGAAAGAAAACCGATGAATTAAGAATTGGACCGTTCAAAATTGTACAAAGGATTTCCAATTCAATCTATGAAGTTGATACCGGCCACAAAAAAGCGGAATCAAACTTTTATCATATCACAAAACTGTATCCTGTTATTAATGAGAGAACAATTATAAATTAGAGAACATTATTTAGATAAAGTTCTTTTTTAAGGGGGGGAGATGTAAAAAGAAAACCTCTTTAATATTATTTCTTTTTGGTAATTTACTTTTTTTTTCATGACATTGTCACATTTTAAATATTCGAAACATTATTATTGACTTAACAGCAAAACATTAAAATTTTTATTAAAATATAAAGTAGATGTAAATAATAGCTTTGAATGTTGTTTTTATATTTTATTTATAGGTAAGTTTTAGTTTAGTATTTAATTTAATAATTTAATGTAAAATATTGTAAATAACAATTATATTTTATTTATAGAAACACAAACAAGCTTTTATTACTACTATCACATTTATGTGAAATAATTATCATTATATATATATAACAGGGTTTATTCCCCGTGGTCCCTGCGCCGTAGTCCCTGCAGGGACCACGGGGAATATATTCCCCGTGGTCCCTGCGAGACATATAATACTGCCGAATTAAAAATATGTAGTGATCAATGTTATATTCGATTTATTTTCAATAAATCGGGAATACTTTTAACGTCATCGGGAATACGTTTAACGTATTGTTATTGTATTGATTAAATTTATCTTATTAACAGACTTCAAAAAATGAGGTTATCAAAAAAATCACACATACGTGTAGAAACACGTATATTTTTTTAATTATTTTCTTTCATTTTTTTTATGTTTCATTAATCGGGAATACGTTTAACGTATTTTTATTGATTAAATCTATCTTATTAACCGACTTCAAAAAAGGAGGTTATCAATTCTACACGTGTGTTTTTTTTTTTTTAATGTTTGTTACCATTATCATCATCATTTATTTATTAACTAATTTCGATTTTTTTTTTATTTGAAAGAGTATACTTGGTCCCATCTATTTTCATGAAATCGGTTTAGTAATTTTGTATTAAAATCAAAATAACTTAAATACGTCTTTGAAGTCGGACATTTTTGAAAATTTTGCACCTTTTCTTGGTGAGATCAGAAAGAACAATCACCCATATTTAATCACTTTTTAACCGACTTCAAAAATGGAAGGTTCTCGATTCGACGCGAATTTCTATATTTTAGATTAATTAGTACCTTATAAATTCGTTATTTATTAACGAATTTCGATACTTTTTACTTTTCATCACACTATTTTCCATATTTATTTGCCAGTTGTAGGAATCGAACTCACAGCCGTGGATGCAGGAAGCATCACTACCCACTGCACCACGTGGCCGTCATGGTTTTAATGGTTCTTACGTTCGTTTGTCTGCATTATTATTATAAAAACAAAAACGTATCACATAATAAAGCATAAAGCTACTGTTACACATACTCATTTCAAGCACGAAAGCATGCTACCATTGAGCAGTTGCTACTTATTAGCATGTGTATCGCAACATTGCTAATAATGAGTATGCTTATTACCCACAACTGGCAAATAAATATGGAAAATAGTGTGATGCGGGAAGTAAAAAGTATCGAAATTCGTTCATAAATAACGAATTTATAAGGTACTAATTAATCTAAAATATAGAAATTCGCGTCGAATCGAGAACCTTCCATTTTTGAAGTCGGTTAAAGAATAATTAAATATGGGTGATTGTTCTTTCTGATCTCACCAAGAAAAGGTGCAAAATTTTCAAAAATGTCCGACTTCAAAGACGTATTTAAGTTATTTTGATTTTAATACAAAATTACTAAACCGATTTCATGAAAATAGATGGGACCAAGTATACTCTTTCAAATAAAAAAAAAATCGAAATTAGTTAATAAATAAATGATGATGATAATGGTAACAAACATTAAAAAAGAAAAAAAAACATACGTGTAGAATTGATACCCTCCTTTTTTGAAGTCAGTTAATAAGATTGATTTAATCAATAAAAATACGTTAAACGTATTCCCGATTAATAAAACATAAAAAAAAATGAAAAAAAAAAAAATAAAAAAACATACGTGTTTCTACACGTATGTGTGATTTTTTTGATAACCTCATTTTTTGAAGTCGGTTAATAAGATAAATTTAATCATTAACAATACGTTAAACGTATTCCCGATGACGTTAAAAGTATTCCCGATTTATTGAAAATAAATCGAATATAACATTGATCACTACATATTTTTAATTCGGCAGTATTATATGTCTCGCAGGGACCACGGGGAATATATTCCCCGTGGTCCCTGCAGGGACTACGGCGCAGGGACCACGGGGAATAAACCATATAACAGTATAGTTTATGTGAGACAAAATATTAATTTGTACAAACGAAAAGGAGATCTAAACCCACGTCTTACTAGACACGGGCATAAGTTAGTTATTTCTGCATATCGTCTCCAAAGAGTTAAAAAATCTTTTGTGGGTTTGGGTGTACTCTTCTATAACAAGATCCCCAAGACTGTGATGGACTTGCCAATGCACAACTTTAAGCAATGTGTTAAAAAACATTTACTTAGTCAAGGTTACTACACTATTGATGAGTTCCTTAACGACAAAGGTGCTTGGAGGCCATTGGATCAGCTTCCACCTTCACACAGGAAATAAAACTATAAGAAATTGTAATTTAATTGTTATCAAATGTAAATTGTAATACTGTATGACTTTTTCAAAAGAGCAACTGTTGAGTTTCTTGCCGGTATCTTCTCAGCAGAACCTGCCTTCCGAACCGGTGGTAGAATCTTTACAAATAGTCAACTGACGTGTCAAAAGTGCTTGTAAACTGAGCCTACTTGAAATAAATGAATTTTGAATTTTGAATTTTGTAGGTTAATGATGACTGAAAATATCAAACCTCCAAGGGAAAGCGGCGGACTCAAGCAGACAGGTCACAGGTTCGATCTCTTACCACCGCACTGTTATCGAACTTACTCAATATATTTTGTATTTTAGAATAATTGGAGTGATGGGAGGAAAATTGTTATTATTGAAAAGCTACGACAAATACTTAGAAAAAAGAAAACTAATTTACGTATATAGTACAGTCTACAAACCTGCACTTACGAGTACAAGACGAAGTTCAACCGCGCCGACCACATCCGGCAGCGGCGCGGCGCTTGCATCACAAGCAGCTCTAAGCGCCTGCTGTCGGAGCGTTCGTCAATACTCAACAAAAAGATTTATTGCTCAGCTGAGTCGCTGCACTCGTTGCTCTCGTTGCTCAGAGCAGAGCGCGCGATAAATAACGACTCAGAGCATTAGCGCCGAGCCGTTATTTATCACGACTCGAAGAGCAAAGTGCAGTTAATCTCGGCTCTGGTTACCAATTCCGTATGCAGTTGCTTTGATGGACTTGCCTATAAATTCATGAACTTTGATTATATCGTGAGACTTATTAAGAAGAATCAACATTACAAAATTGCCATGTATCTGCCATCGTAATTAACGTGATTTGTGTTTAAAGAATGAGAGCATGTGATATTCAGATATACGAATAGGTGCCTCATTTTGGTGAGGCCGATAATTTGGACTCAGTGGCGAGCAGGATATGCACTAGTAGACAATTTACCAAACTTGGTAAACATTGAATAAGTATTAAAAACATTTGTTAGAGTATGCTGTGCTTTAATGCGTGTATTAAGTGCACTTGTGGTTGATCCTCAACTGTCCATGTATGAGACGTAGTTTTTTGATATTTTCTGCGGGATGCCCACGCACACACCAGTACAACAACTACGATCAAAGCCTCCGCAGTGAGTCGCATGCGACTGCGACTGAGGAAAGTTGAGAGCGACAGGAAGCAGGCCCTTAGCCGGCTCGTGTGTTCGGTGACTGTGTAATGAGCAATTATTGTGTTTAGTCAAGTATGTTTGCAAGGGGTAGGGGGAGTTGTACGTTCCATATAGCCTTGATCACAAATCCCGGTATCGAGGCTATGAATTAACACTGAATTTCCTTTCGACGTGAATACGTCTTTAAAATTGCTTCCATAGTGTAGTGTACGAAAATCGGGGGATTCAGTTTGCCATTGTAGCTACGGAACCGGCAGCGCATTTGTATTTAGGTGAAATCCCCGGTTAAGAACCAGGCAGGCGAAGTCACGATCGAAGGCCGCGCATATGTAGGTACTTAGTTAAAATACCCGGCCAAACCCGGGCAGACGAAGTCACAGTCGGCGTTAAGTAATGTGCGCGGCCGGTGGCCGAGCATTTTATGTACTTGTGTAAACTGCCCAGCCGAAGCTATGGTCGGAGGCCAGACCACAAATCCTCGGCCTTAGGCCAAAGTACGCTAAATCGCGGCCGGGAGTAATAAAGCGGGCGGCCGAGCGCCGCGCTTAGTTATATTCTTAGGTGAAATCGAAAGACGAATCCTGGGCAGGTGAAGTTGCATACAGATAAGAAGTAGGCGCGCGGCCGGAGGCCGCACATATTATGTACTGAGACAAAATACCCGGATATGCTAAGCCACGGCCGGAGGGCAGTTACGAGCGCGGCCGGAGTTCGCGCATCTTTAGATACTTGGGTATAAAGAGGCCTGGCGCTGTAGTAAAATATATATGCGCAGCTTCCGATCACGCGCGTAACTGTCCTCCAGCTGTGACTTCACCTATCCGGGTTTTGGCAGATAGGCGAAGCTCGTATTGTACCAACTACGTATTTACGTACAACAATTCAGCCGTGTCTATGACACCGCCGTAACCCATTTGCTCTAAGAAATTATCAGTGCCAATTCTTAGCTAGGAGTTGGAGAGTTAGTGCTACACTCCCATGCCTTGGAATAAATAATCCGTCAATCTTGGTCATCTGTAAATCTGTAAAAACTGATATTGATCGTTAAATAGTCTAAGATTATCACGGTCTCACCCGACGCCTGCTAAAGCATATCGGTGTATCGTCGTGGGTTTCAGCACAATATCTCCTTATTTATGTTGATTATGCTGATAATGATGATACTAAATCCTATTCAAATACGAGTAGTTATCTATCATCAGTTGCGCCCCAGCTTGGCGAAGGCTTTCCCCCCTTCGTTCCCGTCGCCCGCTGCACATTCATTTGGCTAATTGTAGCTAACTGTGGCTAGTTGTGGCTAATTCTCGCCCGCTGTTTCCTATGCGTATAAATTATTTCGAAACATTTGCATGGTTGAGATAGCATTGGAGATATGACAAATCTAGACAAACGTGTTGGGATGAGCTAAATTCAGTAAAGCACACAAAGGCGGTGTATTCTCATTAACCTAGTCTTGTATATTATCAATTTTTGTATTTTTACACATTATATTTACGAAATTGGTAGATTTGACTGGCAATACAATGTAAAACAGGTTAAAATAAGGATGAGACTTAAAATATTACATTGATTTTGTCCCGGACTAAATTGTGTGCTAATTTTAATGATTTAACACAAAAATAGAATATAAGTTACACCTAATGACATTCCAATTATATTTTCGTAGTTGATTTATAAAATAAGTGTTAACATTAACGCCAACGAACGAAAATGTACTAAGTGATTGCAGATCGTGACGAGGGTGTAGCACCAGTCCTACCTACTCGTACCTAAGGATTATTATTAGTTCCTTGAAGTTTTCAGTGTAATTCTTCACAATAGCAAACACGCAAGTACGTGACGAATAATTTGCTGTTTTATGGTGGACACATCGCAAGCGATTGGCAACATCGTTCGGTGCAGCTGCCCCTGCGACACGTCGTGCCTTCACGGTGTTAGGTCGGGGGCCTGCGATAGTCAGATACACCTCATTTGCTGAAGGCTGCAAGTTTTTCGGTCCACTCTCTATGGGCATAAACGGTAGCCAATTATGGAGTTTGAACCGTAGTGGCTCTGGAAGATAGCAAGTTTCAAAGTTCTATACCCTCAACCGCCCAAGTACCTATAAATCATATAATATTTTGTGTAAGCGTACATAGGCTGAAATCTTTTATAGTGACTGTATATTTTACTATCAATTCAAAGTTGTGTTATTTAAAATAGAAACGACAACTTAAGACAACTCTATCAAGGTCTCGATTGCACGCGGCAGGAGAATGTCTTCCCGGGAAAACGTGCCGAGTTCGAAAATCACAGTTTAAGTTGTTCAATAAACATGTCGCTCGGATACCTGCCCGAAGCTGACCCGGCATTCGTACGAAACTTTTACTGTCAGGCGCGAGCCACGACGTCCGGGCGCCGCGCCACCCCGTCCGGCCCTGTGCCGCCCCACTCCGCCCCGCGCCGGACGTCCATCGCCGGACTTTACACGACAGCTTTTAGAGAAGTTTCCAAAGATTTTTATATTATTTAAAAAGTATGAGCATTTTAAATTAAACGTAATTTCCCTTGCAAAAACGAATTTAAGCTTCTTTTAATAAAAAGATTGCGCTGGTTTGAGAGTCTATTTAAATAGTTGCCTCGTGACGGATTATAATGTGATGTTGGCTCACATGATGATTATAACGTTCCAGTACTTATTACGCATTATGTCTTAATTTCAAATTTCTATCCCTAGTTATCCGTAAGCAGCATTGCTGTGTCCAGTCCAAGGCGTACAGTTTCCCGCGCAGTAGCGGACACCTGAGGTGAGACTGAACAGCTCGCCTCAGGTCGACGTACACAAGGCACTTGACTCTTGCATGCTCTGTGAACAAAAACTACTCATACGTTTTGTTCTGTTCATAGGCGATAGCTTCTACTTACCATCTTGTAGCCTATCTGTTTAGTTCGACAGTTAAAATTATAAAAACTCTACTTAGTCCATCTGGTTTACAATATCACCCACCGTTTCAATGCTCACTGTGGGGTACAGACCTTCTTTCTTCTATTTATAGGAGACAGTAGGCGCATGGAATCTGTAGCAGAATGCGGCACACAGACTCGCCGGGCCACTGCCAGACGCGGGTGTAAATATGATTTATGTGCGAAATCATGGCCCGGCGGTATGTAAGATGGGATTCATTCAAATTATAAAACGAGCGTCACTCCCCGCCCCGCTCTCCGCCCCGCTCTCCGCCCCGCTCTCCGCCTCGCTTGAGTTAATGAAGACACATCACTTCGTCTTAATTACGGACCCTAATTAGAAACAGGATAATAAACATGATAATAATTACAAAAACACAGCTTTTCTTAAAAACAGATGCGACCCTAAAAATATATAATAAATATAAATGTTGAAGGGTCCCCACTCCTTACTCTGGGCTCTAGAGTCCCTTGATTGACGGATCCCTTGTGGTATGAAAGTGACAGTCAGTAATTACTTCGTGTGCCCATTTATTGCCCGCTACCTCTCCGCGCACCGATTCGGTGTAGAGAGACTAACTGCCGTTTCCCACTTGCAAAAATTATATAATTGTAAGTGCTACAACAATCATTGTACTGTCAGCTGCTATATAAATGGACTAGTTGACGCCGCGCGGTTTCACCCGCGTGGTTCCCGTTCTCGTAGGAATACGGGGATAATATACAGCTTCCTCGATAAATAAGCTATCTAACACTGAAATTATTTTTCAATTTGGACCAGTAAATTTGGTTCCTGAGATTAGCGCGTTTATGCAAACAACAAACAAACAAACTCTTCAGCTTTATAATATTGGTATAGATATAAAATAATTACTTTAGTCACCAGCGCCAAGCGCGCGGTCGCGAGTGCACACAAAGCCGCCGCAGCGGCGGCAAACGTTTCCTATGTCCCCCCCCCCCCCCCAGCGCTTCAAGCGGTCTGTTTTCGCCGAAGCTCACTGAATGAGGCTCTGACCTCTAGCGTCACACGCCCTTTCGGCCTTTGAATTGTTATTCTGTCTAATGAAGGCTTTATTTGTGTGGATGAATAATTTATTTCGGAGGAGGTTTATATATGTCCATTTCCAATTTAAATCCATTTAGTCGTTTTTGCGTGAAACAGTTACATACAAACTTTATTTACGTAAGACTTTATTCGCGTATTACGCGGTCTCAATGTCGCACCTCGTTCATTCGTTAAAAATTAATAAAAGGCAGAATTAAGCCGGAATGTTCAACTTCCTTTAAATCTGTTTACAATATTACATACCGCTTCCGGACTGCGAATTGGACGATCATCCGTCCTGCTGTGGGCGGAAAACTATAACTCAAAACATGAACGATTTATATTAAAAACACTTGTACCCCTTTTTAACGACATAGGGATAGAGTTTTGAAAATTTTTGAATAACATTATTTTATACTTACGTAATACATATACCAATTTTTACAAATGTACCTACTACATATACCAATTTTAATAAACGTAACATGAAAAAAAATAGTAAAACATACAACCGGAAGTTGGTTGTCTAATCACAAAAATGTTTCTACTAAACTAAAAAGCGAAAAATAACATCGTACTATGTGCTACCTTCCGATTAGCTTGAAGGCGGTACCGTTGAGAAGTTCCCTTAACTGTCCCTCGTCTCCATCACCAGGTCCCTAATGACAGTCACAACCTATCTAGATGTAAAGTTCTCATTAATACAAATTAATCAACCCCGAACACAAGTTAGCTACTGTAAGCCGTTGAGGTGTTCCCTCGTCTGTGCTTCGGTTCCATCATCAGATCGACACCAGACCTTCATTAAATTATAGTGCTTTAAAATACTTAATGAAAACATTTACAAACGCACTAGTTGCCCCTATAATATTCGAAAGTTTTCATCGATTTCTCCAGAATCCCATCGTCAGATCCTAACATGATTACTATGGGACCAACTGAAAAGCAAACCCCTGAAAAACAAAAAAAATCGGTTGTCTATAAAGACTGTTTACTGACGGTAGTTGAACGTGACAACGTCAGAAAATACTGATGGAATGGGTGCGTTTTTCAAAAGAAAACTTCAATTAACGTATCTATTTAAAACAGTAAATAAATAAAATACTGTTCGTTTTTCCAAAATACTGTTTACTTAAGAGTATACTTTATTTTAAAAACATGCGTGGTATTGAATGAGACATTGATTAAATGTATGTAAAAAGAAAACCTCTTTAATATTGTTTCTTTTTGGTAATTTACTTTTTTTTTTTCATGACATTGTCACATTAAATATTCGAAACATTATTATTGACTTAACAGCAAAACATTAAAATTTTTATTAAAATATAAAGTAGATGTAAATAATAGCTTTGAATGTTGTTTTTATATTTTATTTATAGGTAAGTTTTAGTTTAGTATTTAATTTAATTATTTAATGTAAAACTTAATATTGTAAATAACAATTATATTTTATTTATAGAAACACAAACAAGCTTTTATTACTACTATCACATTCATGTGAAATAATTATCATTATATGTATATAAAATATAAAAAAATTTTAATAAAAAAAATTCAACCGACTTCCAACTCAAAAATTAACCTAAACTAAAAAGCAAAAAATAACATCTTACCTATGTGCTACCTTCTGATCAGTTTGAAGGCGGTGCCAATCCAGTGTCATGTTTTAATTAAAGCCATTTCTGAAAGAACCACAGAAATCATTAAAACATCACTGGCTTGGCACCGCCTTCAAACTGATCAGAAGGTAGCACATAGGTAAGATGTTATTTTTTGCTTTTTAGTTTAGGTTAATTTTTGAGTTGGAAGTCGGTTGAATTTTTTTTATTAAAATTTTTATTTTTTAATTTTTAGTGTTAGCACACCTACTGAGTGTGAACTGACTGTCCTCCGTCTTCATCACCAGACCCCCTATGCAGTCACAATCCATATGGGTGGAAAGTTCTCATCAATATAAAATTTATCAAGTCCAAACACAAGGTAGCTACTGTGAACCGTCGAGGAGTTCCCTTAACTCTCCTTCATCTTCATCACCAGACCTCTAATACAGTCACAACCTATCCAGGTGGAAAGTTCTCATCAATACAAAATTATCAAGTCAAAACACAAGGTAGCTACTGTGAACCGTCGAGGAGTTCCCTTAACTATCCTTCGTCTTCATCACCAGACCCCTAATACAGTCAAAACCCATCTAGGTGGAAAGTTCTCATCAATACAAATTGATCAAGTCCAAACACAAGGTAGCTACTGTGAACCGTCGAGGAGTTCTCTTCATTGTCCTTCGTCTTCATCATCAGACCCTTAATACAGTCATAACCCATCTAGGTGGAAAGTTCTCATCAACACAAATAAATGAAGCCCAAACAAAAGGTACCTGCTGTAAATCGTTGACGAGTGCCATCGTCTGTGTTTCGGCTCCATCATCAGACCAACTCCAGACCTTCATAAAATTGTAGTGGTTTAAAATACCTTATGGAAACACTAACAAACGCACTAGCCGTCTCTACGATTTTCGAAAGTTCCCCTCGATTTCTCCATGATGCCATCATCAGATCCTGACATGAAAAAAATGGGACCACCCTGGAATCAAACCCTCCAAAACAAAAAAAGAATTTTCAAAATCGGTCCACAAATGACGGAATTATCACTGGACATACATAAAAAAAAAAAAAAAAAAAAAAAACATACATACAGCCGAACGTAGAACCTCCTCCTTTTTGGAAGTCGGTTAAAAATAGAAATTTAATTAAAGAAAAAACGCCTGTTGCTAAGTTAATCGTTAATTCCGTTTGGGGTGTTGCAATAGACGATCGGCAAATCCCGCAAAATTATGTTAAAATTTTAAATCGAAATAATTTAGTGGGAAAATTTTGGGATCAAATAAATTCCAAAATATTATTATTAAAATTTGAAAAAAAAATAAATGGGTAACGGGGTCTTTTTGGGTTTGGGGGGTCTTTTGTGATTAGGGGGTCTTTTGGGATGAGAGGGTCTTTTGGGGTTGGGGGGTGTTTTGGGGTTAGGTGTCTTTTGGGGTTGCGAGGTCTTTTGGGTTTGAGTGGTCAAGTCTGGAAAAGGAGTACCCTGGCATACAACTAAGTAATAAGTATAGCAAAAAGTGTCGTTACAACTTTTTGGTCTTATTTTTTCCGTCTAGCCCCCTTTCGCAACGCGCGATATGAAACTTTCGTCCCAATAAAATACTGTTCGTTTTTCTCAAATAATGTTTGAGAAAAACGAAGTTCATAGAACTGAATATATTTTATTTCTTGTAAAAAAAATTTCAGCTGATTCGGTTCAGCTAGGCTATTCTGTAACGATATTTTTATAACTAGCAAGTGCGAGTTTCGATTTCATCTCTATTTCTCTCTGTTTAACACGATACTAGAGAATGAGAAAGATAGCGGTGAATTCGAAACTCGCACTTGCGAGTTACACAAAACATCTTTAGAGAATAGCCGTGCAGTAGTCGAGGCGTGAAAGAGTAACAAACATTCATATTATCAAAATAATCAGCCTTCGCAAATCGCGGGAAACCATGGATTTTTTCGGGATAAAAAGTAGCCTATGTGTTAATCCAGAGTAAAATCAATTTTCATTCCAAATTTCAGCGAAATCGCTTCATTAAGGATTTTAATACTTCTTTTACTATACGTACTAAATATATTTTGGAATCGAGAAAATTGAGATAGTGGGTGGGAAAAACGATTATAGAAAGACAATTAATGATGTATGCCTTTATTGAATGTCGCTGTATCCTGCCGCGGTGCACGCTGTGTCCCGCCCGCAGACTACGACACGAGGTGATCCTCTTGCAGGTGGAACTGGCGCACCACGACGAAGAAGGTGCCGCAGCCGCCCGCGACCTACACAGCAGCAGCATGAGCTACACGGCGCACACTCACCGTACTCAGCGCCGCACTCACCGCGGCCAGCAGCGAGCGCGACGTGGCGCACACGCCGAGCGGCGCACGGGGCACGCCGCACAGCTCGAACAGCTCCAGGAAGCCCGCCAGCTCGTCGCGCAGCTCGCCGCGCCGCGCCGCACTCAGCGCCGCACTCGCCGCCGCGCGCCCCGCCGCCTCCTGCGCAGGTGTAGCCGAAGCGACGTATTTCTTCAAATCAGATGAATCAGTAAGATCTAACATAATTAAGGTATGCATTTTCATTGTTTCATTGTCACGTACGCAGTCTAGTCTGAGAGTTGAAGCAAAACGCGCGTCGCTTTTGACGGGAAGTCGGCACTACCCTGACCGATTTTGTTTACCGAGGTAGTGTGATTCGTGAATCGCGCGTGTCGGAGGGCTATGAACCGTTGTGAATATATCTAATTAGTTGGGACAATTGACATTAGTGGTGATTGCACGTTTTGAGCTACAATCTGCAGCGGACCCCGGGCGGATACTCACTCATTTTCTACCTACACTCACACAACTACACTGCATACTGTTACTGTTGTTTACGTCCGTGATGTCACCCTTTTAAAGGCTTCCACTGAAAATCAGCGCTGCAGCTAGCTGCAGCTTTAAGTTGTGTGGGAAACCTTTATTTGGTCAGTGCGCTTTTATTTTCATTTTTCTTATTCTTTGTAAAATATGAAAGCTTAGTTTTAAGTTTACTGACCAAATAAAAATAATTTTCTTTCTTTCTTTCTTTAGGTCAACTGTCGACCTTTTGACTGTAAGTCTTTCATTGTCTAACGATCTGACCAATCGGTGCAATTCGCCGTATTTCGAGTGCCCGTTCGTCCCCGTTGGGACATCTGATGCACACACACACAGTAGCAGGAAATACAGAAGGTGCAAAGGTGATAAATAAACTTGATTTGCGATTTGAAAAATTGTAAGCGTAGATGCACTTTGTTAAAATATCAATTGTGTCAAAATGCCCTAGTTCTCATCTTTTTTCACATAAATTGTTTTTACTATGGCACGGGCAGTTAGCAGAGAGTCCCACCGTACCGCGGCCGCCGCGCCGTGGCCCGGCTCCAGCAGCGCCGCCGTCTTCAGCAGCTCCAGCAGCAGCCACGCCAGCGCCGTGCACAGGGTGAGCAGCGACGTCGCCGACAGCCTCTCTGCGGCACATCGCGACCAATCTGACAGATCTCTCCCATGTGAACTTCGCTGCTCCCCATCGGGCGAAAAATTTTTTTTCATTAAAGCAAAAATTCAGACGGCAGTTATAGCAGTTATAGGCGTTCTAATATTTTGGTTTTTAAAATTTAAATTTTAAAACTTTTGTCTTTCGTAGCCGCATCGCAAGTACAATGCGGTACAGAGTCGATCGTCCCCGTACCTAACGCAGCAAATGTGTTAAAAGAACAATGTTCTCGTAAGGGTAGGTTTTCGCTTTATTACGTTTTATGGTTGTTAAAGTGGGTTTATTATTGGATAAAATTCTGTACAAGTCTTATCCGCAAGCAGAGCATCCTGTGCGCAGCAGGTGAAGTACCGTGCAGATAGAAGGCGGAGGTGGCGATGTACACGCACACGAACGTGCGGAACACGCTGCCGCCCAGCAGCAGCAGCAGCGCGGGACCCTCGTGCGAGTGCAGGCGCGCCGCCAGCCGCTGCAGGCGCAAGTAGGCGCGCTTCACGTCCCGCGCCGTCGCCAGTGCCGCCGCGTGCGCCGCCGCGTGCGCTGCCATGCGCTGCGGCGCCTCACCGTGCGCGCGCACCTCGGCACCGAGCGCGTCCAGGCGAGCCAGCACGCCGCGCAGCGCCGCACTCAGCGCGCCCAGCAGCGCCCCGCGCTCCAGCGCCAGCGCCGTCTTGGCCACCGTCTGCAGGTACACGAACACGTACGACACCAACGTCGACTCTGTGGAACGCGTTTTTGTAACGTTTTTACAAGGTTTTCACCAACTCACTGCCAAGCGAGCGTAAATAAGTTATACTTTGAAAATTGAACGGAGGACAAGGAAAATCTTACCATCGCCATTATTTAAAACGACGATTGTCGAGAAATAGACGTGAGAAAAGGCGGCGAGGAGGCTCGCCCAGGCGACCGTGGCATACACCGGCGCGCGCCCGCCGCCCGCCTCGCCGCCGCCCGCGCGCTCCATCTCCGCGACGTAGGCCAGCAGGCACGCCATGCGCCGCGCGCCGCCGCAGCCGTGCGCGCACACCACGCCGCTCGTCAGCAGGATGTCGGCGGCGCCCAGCAGCGTCCACACGAGCGAGCGCCGCGCGGCGCCGGGGTCGCGGCTCCACGCGGCGTATGTGGTGTACGCCAGCCCCGCCACCGCTGCGCCCGCTGCGACAGATCCCCCGTACAGAGAGAGGTGGACGCATCGATTGCGCAGTAGTCTATGTCATTATCGAGAAAGCTCCACCCCTACCAGATGGCGTTTGCGGCTCGCTCTGACACTGGCGGGTGTGACGCGATGCCTATCACAATTGACACCTTGAGAGTGTTTTTTGCGATTCTGATGAAGATCGTGGTTTATTGTAACGGGGTTTTTTTTAGGTATTTCACACCGTTCCTATTTTTTTTTATTTTGTAGATCCATTTAGAGAGGCGCGACATCTATTCGAAAGGAAGCGGTGACATTTCAGGCCGGTAGATGGCGCTGCTCATTACATCGATAATGTATAATTGTTTAATCTGTATTTCCCAACGTAGATGCAGATTATATAGGAAGACATGGTCTATTTGATCTCGATATCAGAGAAATTGTAATCTGTATTCGCTAATAATTTCCACAAGTCGCACTCGAAAAGTCGAGAACTTGGTCCAAAATTTAAAAAATGTATAGTGGCACATAATCTGTAAGATATTCGCTCTATAGAGTTTTTCGTAGTCTCTGACAAGTATGGGAGGCTTTCTATTGGTGATTTAGATTCTGGACTTCGGCTTTAACAGTAGAAGGTGCAAGTCCCGTTAGTCAGGCTATATTTAGAGGAGCGTAATTCCCTTCTAGTCGCAGATTTTACACTTCGATTAAAAGCACCCAGGAAACGAACTCTACCTACGAAACAACACCAAGCACCTTAGATTGTTTGGTTTTTCAGGAAACTTTTACAAATTACAGCTGAAGCATTAAAAGCTCTAGGAGGTGTCGATATGTTACACATGATCTGCAATTTTATTTGGCGTAACGGTGGATGGCCGAATGACTGGGCTCTGTCAGTCGTAGTTTCTCTACATAAAAAGGGATTTACGCAAAAATGCGATCATTATCGAACACTGTCTCTAATCTCCCACGCCAGTAAAGTACTGCTCTATGTAATTAACAACCTAATCCGACATTACTTGGATTAGCAGATCCCGCAAGAGCAGGCAGGGTTCGTTAAAGGCAAAGGCACCCGTGAACAAAATGTACGGCAATTAATTGAAAAAGCCTATGAATTTAACACGCCAGTGATCATGTGTTTTATCGATTATAGCAAAGCTTTTGACTGCGCTAACTGGGACTGTTTATGGAGAGCGCTAACAGAATTGGGAGTACCACATCATCTAGTTACACTGCTAAAGAATCTTTATAATAGTAGTGTAGGAATCGTAAGGATAGATGACATTACTTCGAATACTTTTAACTTTCGCAAAGGTGTCAGGCAGGGCTGTGTGCTTTCTCCTATCCTGTTCAATATATTATGAGACGGACTCTCGAAGAGTGGAATGGTGGCATCAGCATTGGTGGAGTAAAGTTAACTAATTTGCGTTATGCTGGTGGCACAACTCTTTTAGCAGGATCTGAGACTGAAATGAAAACCCTATTGGACAGAATGGCTCAAGTGAGCGAAGAAATGGGCCTCTCTATAAACAGAACCAAAACCAAAGTAATGATCCTAGACCGTGCTAATAAATTATGGGTTTACTGAATTTGGAACTCGTGCAAAACTTTGTAGATATATAAAGTTTTGCCCGACTTCCGGATCGAGTATCAATAATACCGGCTCGTGCGAAACTGAAATCCGAAGAAGAATAGAAATGGCCAAAAGTGCCATGTCTCAACTGCATAGAACGTGGAAAGACAGGAATATCTCTATAAACACAAAGAAGCGTCTTGTCCATGCACTGATCTTTCCCATATTTACTTATGCAGCTGAGACCTGGACGATCAAGTCAGCTGATTGGCAGCGCATAGACGCTTTCAAGATGTGGTGCTGGAGAAGAATGCTCCGTATTTCTTTACAACGTTCGTCTTTATTTATCAATTGAATTACGTACGCAGCTAGTAGAGGCTTTGGTGCTGTCTAAACTTAACTACGCTGACGTTGTCTTCGGACCTCGGCTTTTGTGTCGTACAAAGCGTCTCATACAAAGAGTGCAGAATGCATGTGCAAGATTTTGTTTTGACATTCCTTCCAGAACTCTTGTTACTCCTTTTTTAAACTATCACCGATTGTTAAAAATGAGGTCTAGGAGAAAATTGCATCTTGCAGGTCTTCTCTTTGGCGTTATCAAACTGGGCAAGCCACCTTATTTATTTAATAAGTAGAATTGGTCTAGTGACAATGAAAGGGGTCTACGAAGTTGTCGTAATGTGCTTCGAGTCCCTTTTCATCGTACTGCAGCTTTTAGGGGCTCATTCACGTACTCCGCCACTAAATGCTGGAATAATATCCCTTCGCCTATAAAGAACCTTAAGAGTAAGGTTACATTTAAGAAGAAATTAAAAAGATATTTGCTCAGCAAACAGGAGGAATTACAGGATTATGTGGCGGAGTTTTCACTTCTTTAGTGAATGAAATTTCCTAGTAATCTTCATAGATTTCGTTATTTAGGTACATACTACAGTAGTTTTGTAAACTAGATAATGCAAAAAAAAATATTTTCTTTTTCTTTTTGTTTTTATTTTTATTTTATTTCCTCATTTCATGTTTCATGTTTCAATTATTATACTCGTAGATAGTTAGATATAAAGCATATCATTATTGTGTATGTGTGTGTGTGTTTTGACGTGACAACGTCTTATAAATTGGTTTGCCGGGTGACACTTCAAGAAACTGTGTTACGCTCCGCTCACGTTACGCGCTCACAATGAGAGCGAGTGAGAGGCACGCGTCCCTTCCACTCGGGCCTGGTTAGCCCGTCTAAGAGCGAGAGAGACAGACATAAAAAGTGAAAGGCACGCGTCCCTTCCACTCGAGCACAGTTAGCCCGCCTAAGAGCGAGAGAGACAGAGCGAGAGAGAGAGAGAGAGTGAGAGAGATAGGCATACACACCGGTTCAAATTATGAATATTCACATTAAAATTATTTTACCACAAAGTCGTTGTCACGTAAAACTTTCGCCCGTATACCGACTTTACAGGCAACCAATTTTTATTTTTACATTTTAATTTTATATTGTTGCTTAATTTGTTGAAACACTGTTATTTGTTTAGCGTATTAATTCAAGATTGTTTGTTTTTGTTTTTAATTTAAAGGTAATAATATAGTATAATGTCACTGTGGCTATGTATATCCGTGGTGTCACCTGGATCGAGGTAGCAGCTGAAAATCAGCGCCGCTTGGCCAAGTACTTTGCTTGGTTTATGCGGCACAATGCTGAGCTGTTACCTTTTTTCAAGGTTGTGCCAAACATAATGAAGTGGTTCTTGATGATTCAACTACTTTAGTTTTGATTTTCAATTGATCAGGTGGTTGAAGCATCAGACACAACAATAGTTCTTACTTAGGCATTGTGGTGTATGGCACAATTTTTTAAATAAATGTTTTTTCTTTCTTTCTATTCCGTGGACAGCACATAGAACCATATATCACCATGTATCGGTGCTAAAATAACTTAACATCTCGAAGAGGCTGTCCACCACCTGTCTTCAGAGGATCCTCGAGTACTTCGATCACATTGCCAGGAGAGAAGGAGATAAATTACAGAAACTAGTGATCACTGGCAAAGTGGAAAGAAAGAGACCTCGAGGACGTAGCTCGATGCGTTGGTCCGACCAAATCCGCACCATTCTCGACACCAAAGTACACGAGGCTCTGAAAATCGAAAGGCGAAAAGCCGAGCCACATGGCGCGTCATTGTGAAGAAGTAAGCTTGTGATAGGGGGTAATGAGGAATACGAAGGAAGAATTCCCTTAACGTGATGCTACTTTAGAATTTTACTTAGTTAATCAATAAATTAGAATGTAACTAAAACATACTAACAACTTTTGTGTTCCACCGCTGCTTATCATTATACTCACCTATGTTATGTAACAGTTATTAACGTTCTTGGCGAATTTCTATAATTTAAATTCCTAAACGTGTATGTACCTTGTGTAAATGTAACAGTACTTCACATAATTTAGAGAAATTATGTGAAGTACTGTTGTATTATGACGTATTTGTTTTATTTCTTCTCCACTCCTACACACAGTACAGAACCCGAAGCCAAGATCTTGGTGGTGACACCGGGGTCCTGGTCTACAACAGAGAGCTAAGGTTGGCAACGCACTAAAATTTCAACTAAATCCAGTCATGTAACAACAGCCAAAGCTACTCTGCTGCACTATCCGAACTCCGACACTCAAAGACGACAGAGAGTTTGATCCGACAACTCACTGCTGACGATGGTGAGGGCGCAGCAGTAGAGCTGGCGCGAGCGCGACACGCTCACGCGCGCGGCGCCGCCCGCCGTCCGCCGCACGCGCAGCGGCGCCACGCCCAGCACGCGGCCCGCCAGCAGCGCCGCACGCAAGGCGCCGCGCACCGCACATGACTCCGCCGCCGCCTGCCGGACGAATCATTGAGAAAGGCAAAGAGCAGAAAGGGGCAAGTGGCAGTAGCACTGACTAGTGCCACTGCCACTAGCTTGCCGTGACAGGTATATTTCTTAAGCTGGACCGCGTGACCGACTGCGGGAGCTGTGTGTCACTAATGTAATAAAAAAAAAATTAAAGTTAAATAATTTCACTTTTAGTTTTAGCTGAAACTGAATTCTGAAGAAAATTAACATCGTGTATTTTCCATAACAATTAAATGTAAATTTGCGAACTAATAATTTTATTATCTTATATGTTCGGCGACTGACGTATAATATAATAAATAAGCTCTATGAACATGTAATTATGTCATTAGAATGTTTTATGATAATAATGTACTCAGCATTATAATGTAGAGAAATATTGACTCGACTCGAAGGAACGAATAGAATGTATGCACAGAAACGGTCATTTAGATTGTATCAAGAATCAACCGTGCAGCAGAAACAACACACATTAAATCCTATTTGTATTACATTGTATTTCATTCTAATAACATTATTTTATCAACCCTTACATGATTATTATTTCTAATATAATTGAGGGCTGTACTCGTATACATTGTTGTACGGCGAGTCGTATGGCCGAGTAGGTAGGCATCGACGCGTCGACTGAGCGCCTAGACACTGATTTGTCTGAGCATGGATCGTGGCACGCTGGGCGTGGTGCTGCGACTGTCGCGGCTGGTGGGCGTCGCGCCGTTCGTGCGTCGTGCGGGGCGGATTCGTGTGTCTGTCGCGTTGTTCCTCTACGGTGTCTTCATCGTTGCTGGCTCTGGTAAAGCTCAACGTACTCTCGCCCGATTACAATTATCGTAACGCATTCACCACCGTACTCTTCAAGTCAAGCGTGTATCTCAAATATCATTTTAAGAGTCAAAAATTTTCAAAATTCAAAATTCAATATTCTGAGAAGAAAGAAGAATTTCTGGTTCTGCTGAGAAGAAACCGGCAAGAAACTCAACAGTTGCTCATTTTAAAACAAATCAAACAGTATTATAATTTGCAGTTTAAGACAACATTACAACTTCTAATAGTTTTACTTCCTGTGTGAAGGCGGAAGCTGATCTAATGGCCTCCAAGCGTCTTTATCTTTAAGGAACTCATCAATGGTGTAGTAACCTCGACTAAGTAAATGTTTTTCAACACATTCCTTAAAGCTATGCATCGGCAGGTCCATCACAGTCTTGGGGATATTGTTATAGAAGAATACACCCAAACCAACAAAAGATATGTTTACTCTTTGGACGTCTCCAAAGAGTAAAAAAATGCAGAAATAACTAACTTATGCCCGCTTCCAGTAAGATGTGGGTTTAAATATCCTTGTTGTTTGTACAAATTAATATTTTGTCTTACATAAATTATACTGTTATATATATATATATATATATATATATATATATATATATATATATATATATTGACAGACTACTGTTAGTATACCTATTTCTTTAAACTTTTGACGAAGGGACTCGCGTGATTTTATTTTATATATTGCTCGAATTGCTCTTTTTTGAAGTTATAACGCTATATTTAGCGCTACATGTCTGTAGATTTTGATAAAACTTTCTCAGGTGTTCAGGCCCTGACGGTGGTGAAGTTAGTCCTGCAGAACAAGCAGACTAATACATGGCGGACCGTCGACGTCATGTACATCGGCTGCGCGCTGGTGGATGCGCTGCTGCTGGCGTGCGGCGCGCTGACGGCGGGCGGCCGGGTGACGCGCATGGCGGAGCACTTGGAGCACCTGGAGCGGGTGAGGTTGCGGAGCGCCACGAGTCGACAGGTGTTGGTGAAACTTGGACAGCCTTGCACAATCTGTACAAAGATTGGATCAACCGAGACAATCATCAAGATACTCTACTTTCTACTGAACTATTTTAAAGAAGAACGTTATATTCATGGCGAATGTACGGTGATCTGCTAATACTAGCTTATAGATCACTTCAGCCAGCAGCTTTTTAAAGTATTTTTTATTACCACTGCAACAGAGGCTTCAAATTAAAACATGATAATCAGGTGGTCACATCAAGGTTTAAAGAAACAATAAAAGCCACAAGTTAGAAAAGTCCTTGTAGATCAAGAAAACGGTGGGATTGTGACATTATTAGAAAAGTAGAGCGTAAATGGATGACACTTGCCAGAGATAAAATATATTTCTGAAGAAGAAAAAGGAACTCTTCACCCAAACTCGAACCACATCACAAGAAGATATTAAGCCAAACTAACATTAGAATAAGTTAAACTAACGCGACTAATAAACATTTGAAAAGTAAAATACTTATTAGATGTGGAAATATCATGCTTATTTACAGATCGATTCGAAATGCAATCCGCGACTGAGTGGCACACAGCACAAGCTGACAGCGTTGGTGCTGTTCTATATTTTAGGGTGTATTTTCCTGCGGTACTACGAGTTTACAGTCTTCAAGGAAAGATTCCTTGCAGATAAACGTACGTATTTAATTTTGAAAATTCTTGTTACTTTATCATAAGACTTATACAGGAAGAAATTTTTTTTAGTACAGATATTTTTATATTTTGTACATAAACAAAATTTAATGAACATGTATTTTTTCTTTTTTTTTTAAACTCAAAAATAACAAAGTTATCGTTAACTAAAGTTATTTACGTTTAAACAGAATTTGAGGGTCACCCTATCGCTGTACTAGGTAATAGACAACTACAAAATCAGCTGGTAGGTACTACGTTAGCGAGCGCCCGCGCCGAGGGCCGTTGACCTTTGTGCGTTTATTTTATTTTTGTTTGATACTTATTATTTTTATAATAATTAAAGGTCGTCACTTTTGAGCTGAGTACCGATATTCTCTTCATACTTTATTGGGCTTAGGACCATCAATAATGCCTGAAGTGCATGCGTAATAATAATGAACTATCTATGAACCTATGAACTTTCGATTGAAATAATGAAATACAAATGATGATTATTATTAAACAAACTTTTGCATTAAAGACGTATTTAAAAAATTGTAATCAGCTTATTTACATTAATCAATGATATCTACTTACTAAGTTTGTTTTTGTTAATTTTAAAATGTTAATCACTGTATTTTAACAATTGCTCGAAATGAAGTCCATTCCTTTCAAGGCACAACCGAACACGTTTTAATAAATTGTCATTTAGTTTATTTAAAACACTTGTCCCTCACATTAGGCACTGCGGGGTTCAGGATTCCTTGGGCTCGTAGCACGTAGCCTAGGAACACAATACAGTCGCATCATTTCGTAATATTCGCGATTTGAAAATCCCGACATAGTGGCTTGCACATGCGATTTATTAATTAGGTAACTTAAATGCGCACGCGACGGCAGATTGTCTGTCACTGGTCGCCCATCGGCAATTCGGTAGGCGTCCTCAGGGATTTTTCGATCCCCTCACCTCTGCCACCCCCGTCAGCCGAAGCCGAAGCGATATGCCTACGGCCGGTTTTTCTTTGTCGGCGTCTTGCAAAGTGCCGCCAGCAGTTGCGCAGTTTGTTTGGTAATGTATCCATTATTTTGTTATTTCTGAGACATAAATTGAAAAAAAAATATTTATGTAATATTTTTGTATCGAACTGTTTGTAGATTTATGTTCTATTAATGATACAGAACCACGAAAAAAAATATCGGTACTAAAGTCCGAATCACCCTGTATAATTAAGAAGTCATAGTTTCGATTCCCGCTCGCTGGATGATTATCGTGCCTAATCCTGACTGTTAATATTGTACAATTTTTTATACACATTTGTAATTAATTTATATTCGTAAATATCAGCTAATTAAAATTATATGTGTAATAATAGATTGCATTTACCTGTAGTGGGCTGTTAAAGTAGGCTATTAATGATGATGATAAAGATTTAGTGTAGTTGCTACCATTGAATTACTGAATTCTGTGATTTTTCCAAAATTTTCATGTCATAAATTTTTATGGCCACATGTATTTCAGCGGAGGGCTGGGTCTCTCAGGCTGTGTTCGTGTTCATGCATCTCGCGATAGATCTGCTCGTGCTGCAACTGTCGCTGGCGGCGCGCGCGGTGCAGCGCAGCATGCGGCTCATCAACGACAGCCTGCAGCGACTGATCCCCGGCCGACAGTCGCGTAAGTGTGCGCCGTGCCGCTGCCGCCCTACGCCGTCGGCCACGCATGCTTACGGCTGGTGTGCCTCAGGGTGGCGTGTTATCGACTGAAATATTGATCATGTTTTAACAACAAACATATATTATATTTTTGAAAAAATATATTCGTAATGAAAACCCCAAACATATCCTTTTATGCTCAACTAATTTACTAAATTTGCTATTTGTGGTTATTCTTTCAACAGCATTTATTATATAATTTTTTTATTCGATATATTTTAGCATTTCGGAAATAATGTTCCTTTTAAACACATTTTAGCGACATCGGAAATTTACAAAGTTTCTGAACATACACCGAAGCAGGCATGGAAAGCAGAAGAGCATAATGCGAGAAAGTCTCACGTTAATTTTATTTCTAAAAGGAGTCAGCACCAAATCGTGCAAACGTTCTCGGATAAGGTTGATTGTGGTAAGAATAAATCGATACAACTCATAAGTTTCACTATTGAAAGTTCAGCATCAGATTGAACACAGGGCAGAGGCAGGTGTGGGTGAGTTTGTGGGTGGGTTGGGTGGGTTATCCGCTGTTTAAGACCACCCTCATATTTAGTCCTAGTCGAAAGTGAACTCAGCATATTGTCCAATGAGGGCGATGGTATTTTCCGCTTTATGAACACTTCCTCAATAATATGGTTGCTATTTTTAAGGGTTATAATATAATATACCGTACAATAGTTGCTGGAAGGAAACAATATCAAGTCACAGCAGGGATACAATAGAGGGAGGGAGATTCTATCATAGAATTAAAAAAGAGGATACCAAGATTGAGAAGGTCAGCAAGGGACAATTTGTTTTTTGTAGCATTTAACTTATGAGTGAAAACTTCATGCCATTTAAAAGTGAAGGCATTATGATCTGAATACCAAGACACATAATTTGGACATTTAGCAATAAAAATTTTTGCAGCCTTGAGATGTCCCAACTTGTCTACTATTTTCTGGAAAGCCTTGTCATTCAGGCTTCATTCCATTTCTGAAAACTGAACGTCTTATCAAACTGAACGGTTGATGTGGACTGAAATGATACAGATAAGACAGCCCATTCCTTTTTATATTAGTATCACACTTTAATCGTGTATTCAATACTTGTGACATATGACTACAAATGAAAAAAAATCATTACTTTACCTCACAATTTTTTATATCTGTTTAAATAACATAAAACTAGTTACTTAAACAACAATGTTCTGAATACTCGTATTATGATCTGATAAATAAAATAATGTTCACTATGATGAGTTGATCCGTAGTATACATCCGTACTGTTGCTGTCGCCCAGCCCCCGCCGCCAGCGCGCGGCCGGCGCGCGGCGAGCTGCCGCACACGCTGCGGCGGCTGGCGCGCAGCTACGCCACGGTGTGTGACGTCATCGCAGCGACCAACTCCGGCGACGGGCTGCTCGTCCTGCTGATGCTGAGTTCCTTCCTGCTGTACATGGAGAAGTACATGTACAAGATCGTGGCGTGGCCGACCATGTACACGAAGTGTATGCATTTCTACTAGACTTTAGTAACGCTTTTATCACTGTTGATTATGACATCTTATTGGGGTTGTTACACTCTATTGCCATAATCTCTATCGGTGATAGACTGGTTGCGTGGTTACTTCAATGGCCGTCGGCAACACGTTCAGGTTGATTAAACTTTATTTTCTTGTGTTGTATTTCCTGGAGTACCTCAGGGTAGAGTGCTTTCACGCTTACACTTAATTTTTTGTGTTGATATCAATTCAAGAACTTAATTCTGTTATTTTTTTAGTTACTCGACGTATATTCCAACTTAAAGAAAGCTTCATCAAAAGCGGTTTAGTAGTTTTATAATTATGTGTGTAGCAGTAATTACAAATACGTGTTGTTGGCTTAACATTTTAAATCTAATACAACTTTCTTTAATAATTTAAATTTCTTAATTATTCCAGATAATTTAAATTTCGCGACAACGCTGATGTGGAGCGTAGTGCTGTCGCTGAAGCTGGTGTGCACAGTCGAGCCCTTCCACCGCACGCAGGCGCAGGTGACTCCCGAGAGTCTGCTCAACGGTCTCGTTCACGACCGATCTACATTTACATTAATGTTGTAGATGCTCAGAACCAACACGCTGGTCAACACCCTCAAGTGTCGCCAGTGGGAGGACGAGGCGGTCAGCAACGAGCTGGACACGTTCGTGCGCCTGCTGATGCTGCGCCGGCCGAGCTACGCGCCGCTCAGCATGCTGATGCTGGAGCGCGCCCTGGTGGTCAAAGTGAGTGTCAACAGTGAGCCAACAGACGTTGTACAATACTGTATCATGGTTCGGGAATGAGGACTTGCGAATACAACCGAATTATTGACTCTCGTGTATAACATAAAATAAACACGAGTTTGTAACACCTAATAGAGAGAGTAGCGTGATAATATTAAACATGCGTTCAATTATAGATGAATGATAGATTAATCGAATCGATTTAAATTAGTGCATCATTCGTTTTTTTGTTTAGATTTACGGCTGCCTGGTGACGTACTTGGTCATCATGCTCACCTACGGGCCAGAGGTACAACAGTGACGTCACAATCAGCCGACTGGCGTCCACTGCTGGGCATGGATCTCCAAAGACCTCTGTCTTGAGGTGCCTCCATCCAGCAGTACCTACAACCCGTTTTATGTCCCTGGTTCACCTATTGGGGGTTAACCAACACTGATTTCCGGTTTTAAGTCACCATTTCAGCACCTAGAAATCCCAACATCTATCGTCTCTTCAAACTACGTGTGATTGACTCGTTCAACTGTGTCAGCAGCTTTGTTTGTTCTACAGATCTTCTAATTTCTAATACAATCACGCAGATATTCCTATACAGTTCGCTCGCGTTTCACCAGACATGAATCGGTAAAAAATCGGCCTCTATCCACACCAATTACAAAAAGTTATAACATGTTCTTTGTTGACCTAACAAAAAGTTAAATTAGCGGAGAGTATCTCTAGTTCACTATTTATCACTCCATTTGAGGGAGTCTGGTAATTAAATTGTTTTCTGTCAAGAATGTTTGAATTTCAATTATCCTGTTCTGTGTTCAGAGCACAAAGACAGCGAGAGGTCGTGTTCGAGGACGATTTGAGGCTTTGCGGCTTTTCACCGCTTGCACGTTTGTCTACTCCATAACGACGTTAATTAATGTTTTAATTCAAATCTTGTATTACACGAAGATTGTTAATTACACGCAAAAGTTGTTTTATTTGTATAATACAATTAATACGTTCTTGTGGTACAATTGGACATTGTCATTTGTTCCTTCAAGTATATGCGAGGAATGAGACTTTTAATCATTTGTGCATAATGAAACTGACGTATTAATGTGTTTGTGGTTTAATGTTAAGTAAAATTACTTAACATTAAACCACAAACATATAAGAAGTACAAACATTTTTCATAAGAGCGCAAATGGCCACAAAGCAGCGTTCGAGTGGAGGCTCGGCCCGCCGCCGGCGCGCGCTGACACTTTAATTACTGCAAATGTTCAGCAAAAACTATTTGAAATAATTATTATTTTTCTGCGCCGGTGTGAAATTATTGTCAGATTTTTATTTGCATTAGATCTCAAACCACAGAAGTCAGAGTGGCTTGTGTGTGGCGACTGAGACGAAATCGTTTAATAACACTTAATTTTCGACGAAAGTTTATAATGGAAGTTTTTGCTGACCTCGAGCTAGCTAGGCTAGACCTGGCATACTATTGCCGATGACATACATTTCTCTGAGTTTGTAGTGTACCGACCAATATGATGAAATTCGGTTTAATTGAGACAACTTTGTTTCTATTCGTTCAATCCTAACGAAACAAGCAGCACATGAAAACATTATCGTTCAATATATCTACTCGTAGGCCGAGAGTGTGAACATACACAGATAGACAGGCACAAGTTACAAAACAATATAGTACTCGTTACTATTTTAAATAAATAAAATAGAAGTGACTATCTGTGATTTCAAAATAACAGTGATAAGGTGAAACTCTTATTACTATTATTAATATATTTCAACAATAACACAAAAACTGCGGAACCAGTTTCAAACACTCTTTGACCAATAGAAAGTTACATCCTTGTATTCTTTTTTCCCGGTACTCCCGCGGGGTTGATAGCATAAGCAGTTTTATTTTCCATAACGCGGTAGCGCTCGGCGTCAGATTTTAGTGAGGCCGCTGTAAATTACCGCGGGAGCATTTCCACGTAATGCACAACTTCTAAACTAAATTTTGAGTAAACTAAAAATATGGAGACTGAAAGAAATGTTTTTCTATTTAAGCACTTTAGTGAAAATTGTGTTTTCAAAGCCACATTTACTCCCGAGTCTCGAGAGCAATTAGCAGAATGTCAAGGAAAAATTTGTTTGAACGGCTTCGACTTCCGTCAAGATAGTCAGTGGTAGGAGTCACATAAAGTGATCGCGATTGTGTAATGGTGTAGGGGTCTGCGTGGCCAATGGTTTATCATTTTATTAAAGCGAAAAGTTAGTCAGCCATGCGCCGACCGTGGGTAGGTGCGATAGGATACCACTACGAAGATTCGACGTTCGACGTCCGTTGAACAATAAACTTGTGTCTCTGACAAATTATTACCTTTGAAACGAGATACCTCGAAGGTCCACCAAAGCCAAAACTCTGTAGTTGCTTACCGTAGTTAAATACTTAAAGGCGGGTTGATGGGCAGACGTACTTTTAGCTTTTGTAAATGACGGCCATCAAAGTCCCTCACTTTATCCGCCAAATATAGATATAACTTTTATTTTCATTTCCTTCCGACTAGCCGGTAAAGTGTTAGGAGTGGGTATGACAATAGTCCAGCGGACGGGAATTGAACCTCGATCTCTCGGTGATGAGTCCGGCTCCTTTAACGTTGAGCTGTTGATGCTTTTGGCATGTCATTGCGAAATAAAAACATTTTATTAGCCCAAGATTTCGTTCGCATACAATTCTTATTTTTACAAATCATGCGGAAACCATGGATTTTTCCAGTATAAAAAGTAGCGTGTGTTCTGTTCCATGTTCCTATTTAATTATATATCAAAGTTAATCTAAATCGGTTCAGTAGTTGAGTCGTCAAAAGATTACAGACAGACAGACAGACTTGCGCTTTTATAATAATATTAAGTATGGTTAATGAGCTTTAATAATTTATATGCAGGCTACCGCTGGAAGCACTTTGTAATACTACACGAGTGTATCATGAGCGAATGTTGTTCAAATATTTGTGAATAATGGATTCGCCGCCGCCCTCCGGTGTGCGGCGCGTGGTGTTTGCGTTGTGCCGACTGTGGCTGTGACCCGAGGCCTGCCGAGGAGTGTGCTAATGCGGATGGTATAACTCATAAAAAAATAATGCTACAGTGATTTCAGGAAATTAAAGCCTTTTGAAATAGCCACACTAAATCTCTCAAAAACAATGAACCCTTAACTTAAACCTTTTTTTCAGTTTCTACATGCCGTTTGAGAGACCCCGGGCGAAATATTTTACTGAAGCCAAAGACACACACGTGTTCTTGCTGTCGCAGAGTGCTTTTTGTATTTACAAGTTAGCCCTTGACCACAATCTCACCTGATGGGAAGTGATGATACAATCTAAGATGGAAGCGGGCTAACTTGTAAGAAGGAGAATGAAATATCACACCCCTTTCGGTTTCAACCAGACATCGTATCATCATATATAAGTATATACTCGTAGACGTTTCATGACACGATACATTCATTTCGTAAACTCTTAGCAGTCTTTGAAACCGGAATCAATGAAAGCTCCAAGGCGACTTCACTTGTTACCAGGATATCGGTTTTGTTGAGATTTAAAAATTTCCGAGCACAAAAGATGAAAGTAGTGTTTTAATGTGTTAAAAGCTTAAACCTTAGAATGACCACTAACAACCCCGTATCCCAGAAGAAAGCAATAGTTTGATCTAAGGATCCATCTTTCCGAAAATAAATGCGACACGATTCAGTAAGCAGCAGTCTGAGAAAGATGTCAATCGCGGAAACAATTTCAGCGTTGTGTTATGTAGTCGCACTGCGAGTATGAATAACAAATTTATTTTACTGGTTTCCGCCATTTTGTCTCCCTACATCGTATCGTCCTCAAGATCGGAAAAAACATACCCAATGTTCCCAACGCTCGATTTATTTCTAAATACAAGATACAAGATATTTGTAACAATGGCTCAGACTATAATATTATGATTTCAGGTATGGGTACCTACAACACTAATTATTCAAATTAATTTATTGTCAGAATGTGGTACCTAATGCAAGACTATGGGCACACAATGCGTTGCGGCGGCGATGCGGCGCCGGAGCGGTGTCGCTGCGTCGTCTTACATACACATATCTGTGGCATGGCACACGATGCGCTCCGGCGTCGCACCGGACTTGTAACCACCAAGACAAGGCGGGGAGGGGTGAATGCGTTGCGACGTCGGAGCGGCACCGCTCAGTTGTTTATGCGTCCCAACATTACTTTATTTATAACTGTCCAACGTTGCGGCGCCGCACCGCTCGTGTGCCCGCTGATACGGTGAAATCTTTGCGATGCGGTGCCGCAGCGCATCGTGTGCGTTCAGCCTTAGTGTTCATTTACACAAGCGGCAGCTGCTACTGACGACTGCAGTAGACTGCTTTCGTAGGTAGCGTTGCCGCTCGAACATAAATACATGAACCCTAAGGGATATGAAATGACATGGTGTGGCTCATACATAATCTGCCATACGCGCAACAAACTTACATTTATTACTAAAATACTAGCAGACACAGGTGACTTTGACTCCCGTGGGAGTGTCCCGTGTTGTAAAACTGAATTTCACGTGGACGGTGTCGCGGGCGTCCGCTAGTATATTATATAGCTCTAGAACGTGGGCTCTAATTACGGCCTTCTTTTATAAGTGCGGAATTAATAAAGCAATTAAGAAGTTTTCCTGGCGCGGCTGCTAACTTAAGCTAAGAAAAACAAATTAAGAGGCAACCCACAATGTTAACAAGGAAATTCAAAAAATATGTTTGCCTTTTACTTATTATTTTTTTAGATTTCACGATTTTCAAGTCTTTGGTTTTGGACCACGAGAAGCTGGGTCGGTTATAGAATACTAAGTTTTTGTTTCTTCTAAGAAATGTTCAGTAAAAATTGACTGCATACAGTTGGGAAGTTGGTGGTCTGACACCTTCGTGCCCCGGAAGCACGTTGAGTGGGGTATAATGATATTGGTACGTTTATGTCGTTGAAGTCAATTGTTTTTTTTTATATTTATAGCAAATCTAGTGTCTAGTTGATAGGTGCACTGATTGAACTAGACATTTATATTATAATAGCGACTCGGTTTGCATGAAATACTATTTTCGTTTATTCCGCTGGGGCTATGGATATTTCCGGTCTAAATAACCTCTGTTTATTTTGTCTCTATACCAAATTTCAGCCAGACCAGCTCAAAAGTTGCGGCGTGAAGGAATAACAAACATACACACGTATGCAAAAGAACTTTCGTCTTTAAAATATTGGTGTGAATTAACCGATTGCTAATTCTAATTGAGCTGAGATTAAAACAGAGTATCTGACTATAACGATGCAAATCGCACTGTACCACACTCTACCAAGGATGTCATCAAAAAGCAGTCAGTCGCCAAACGTATCAGTAATGTGTAATAATAAAGGTCATAGCACACAATATATCAACGCAGAACGAGATCGGCACCGTATCAACTGGAGTTCATCTAATATTCTTTATATGATCTTTATATGAAACTCCTCACTGCAACACAAACTAATAAATATGTCGTCACGTGATCGCCTCGCCTCGGACAATTCCTCACCTTTGCGCTTATTTCACCGACCTGAATAAACTGATTGAACTAGCGATGATTGACCATCAACCGGAGCACATAAAACTGTCATGTAACCCAAATACACTAAGATCTAAACGCGAGTCAGAACTTATCAAACCACACCATACGGCTGTTGCAAGCCGTCATTATTTCCACATAGGTTTAGACAAACTTTATAATTGAATTAATAAAATACTCAACTTTCCCTTTGCTTATACCAATTGCCAAAGCAATTTGTAGAATGTGGAAAAAGGTCCTATAAGTAAGTAACTTATCTTCCACACAATCACAATCTCCGTATAACCACTTCAATGGTTCTTTACATAAGCACAGCACAGTTTGTTATTTCTGTGGGGTCACCGTTTTCATATTTTCTTTAGGGATACTGTTTTTAAATTGTTTCAAATAAAACTTTTATAATCGTTTTTTTGTAACTGCGGCCTAGCCGTATCTGAGTTGAGCCTGGGTGACGGCGAGGCCATACGACTGCGGTCTCTCTCCGAGTTGATAAGTTTGCTGTGATCTTTGTTCGTTTTGTGACGATGAGGGTATTTCTAGTGTTCCGTCGGCCGGAAAGGACGACAACACGATCTCACGAGCTGATACCGTTACACACTATTACGACAGTAAGTTCACTTATCTACTCGCTCAGAATAGACAAAGTTATATAATAATCAGAGTCTACGCGTAAATGAATTCATTACTTCTAACTAAGATACAATATACGAGTAGTTAGTAATCACAAAATGTTCTTCAAGATTCAAAAATTTAAATCAATTTACTAACTTTTTAATCTGTCTGTATGTATATTAACATAATTACGATGTCGTGTAGAAACCGAAAGAAGTGTGGATTTTCATCCTCCTCCTAACAAGTTAATCCGCTTCCATCTTAGATTACATCATCACTTACCATCAGGTGAGATTGTAGTCAAGGGCTAACTTGTAAAGAATAAAAAAAAAAATTAACAAAATTTTGATCCGTCTGTCTGTCTATCATAGACATCTATCTATCTCATGTGCCGTGATAGTTAGCTAGTATAATTTTTACAGATGATATATTTTTCTTGCCACTATAACAACAAACACGAAAAAACAGAATAACGTGATTTTTTATTGCCGTTATTAAAGTTACGGAACACATTGTACACGACTCGCACTTAGCTGGTTTTAGCTTAAGTGACGTATACAGCTTTGTTGACAGATCCAGTTTTATTACCCAGCATTTAAAATATATAATTTTACGTTTTTAACGAGGTCGCTCTCAAACTGCTGTCGGGGTTTTCTCTCGTTTTATTTGAACCCCGTCTCCATTGAAGCCGCGGCTTTACACAGCTTATCAACGATGTATAAGCTCTTGAACAATAAAATAAAATGTAGCGCTCGTGCCCGCCACGCCCACCGCGCCCGTATTGTACTTCTTTGTTCCTATTCCGTTCTAAAGGATTTGGTATCGCTCCCTTCATAAATCGCTCGGACACGGTTTACTAATTGTACAGTTCACAGTATGTATAATTTATATATAATTATTATGTCACGGTAATAATTTTAATATATTTTTTGAATAGAAAAAGAGATAATGAAAAATTACCTTTTTAAATAAAGCATTTTAAGACTCTTTTTTCAAGTTACTCTTCATCCTTTTGTAAGTGGAGTACCATCATACCCATAACAAAGCAACACTTCAAAGTTCATTCTCTAAGTACAAGTCACACTATATCCTTAACCCAAAAACTAAACTTTACATTTTCTTAAATACCGTAAAATACTGCATCCTGTTTGGCACTATTTACTCAATACCTGATAGAATTTCTACTCGTACTCATTTTAATTTCGAACGCAACGTATCAAGGAACTATCGCCCTACTGTACGCTAGCTAGTCCACAGCAATAAAGTATTAGTATTGGTTCATGAGAGCCAGAGCCGGCTCACTCTACTCGATTGCTTCCACTTTGTTTTGTGAACAAGCGATATAACACAATACAGCCTGCGGTACAGCCTGCGCGCGATCGATACCCATTGTTATTTGAGTTAAGCGTAACTGGGTAAACGTTTAGTTTATTTAAAATTAATTTATTTAGAGTAGGCTTAGTTTACAAGCACTTTTGAAACGCCAAGATTGGCTATTTGTTAAGACTCTACCACCGGTACGGAATACAGGTTATAATTTGAACCCCGGTATTACATGCATCCTAATAAATAATTTTAATGCAAAAATAAGTTTGTAGTTCTTTAAAAATCACACACAGGCATTACAATTTTATTTTTTATACAACATTTGTATCGATGTGTATGTCATTTGCCTTTATATTATCTTGAAACCGATCTAATTTCATGCCATGATTCGCATTAAGCATGTATAATTATATCACTAGCAATTAGGAGGAATGTTATTATCATGCATTATAGGGATCTTAATCGTGTAATTTATTATACTGGCGGGCGCCTGTGGCTTCGTCTGCGAAAAATTTTTGTAAACTTCTTTATATACCGATTACATTTTACATTCTGACGACAGTTAATGTACCTTTGTACAATGTATATTCAATAATATTGTTAAAAGATATTAAGAACTGATCAAACGTTTAGTAGGACTGAAGTTCGACAATTAAAAGTTAATAATTAATTAAATTAAGTTTTGTTTGCACTCCAGAAATCAGTAGCAAAGGAGTCCTTGTAGACAGACAACCAACTCTGACAAACAGACCCGCATGAGCACACGAGTCTGTATAATTAGCGAACTTTATCCGTTTGTCGC
This sequence comes from Bicyclus anynana, assembly GCF_947172395.1. NCBI lineage: Eukaryota > Metazoa > Arthropoda > Insecta > Lepidoptera > Nymphalidae > Bicyclus > Bicyclus anynana. The sequence goes on along the minus strand of NC_069096.1, from coordinate 16,828,465 downwards.
GAAACAAACTTTTAAGGAAGTGACAAATTACTAAGACTGTTTTAAAACATTTTGGATGTGAAATATAACATCACTAGCTGACGCCGCGTTGCTTCGCCCACGTAGTTCCCGTTCCCGTAAGAATACGGGGATAATGTAAATGGGCTATCTGACACTGAAATAATTTTTGAAATCGGACCAGCAGTTCCTGAGATTAGCGCATTCAAGCAAACAAACAAACTATTCAGCTTTATAATATTAGTGTAGATAACACCATGGTTAACTCCCATGGTTTTTATATCTATCAAACACATGATATGTGCACTAGGATGTAAGCAAGAGTGTTAGAAGTTTTACTTACCTATGCCTATTTGTACATCGGTGGTGTTCTCAATGAAAATTACATTTTAGAAAAGTTACCTACTACATCGCTGTGCTTAGAAAGTGTCTGTCTGAATACGTTGGATTATGAATTTATAACGTATTTACATATTTGTGACTTTAAATCAATAGAACTAGCGTCCTACTGGAGCTCTAGTTATCAAAATTAATATTGTTTGCCTTTTAAACTGCTTATAATTCGGTAGATTGAGGGCAAGTTAACGCAAAATCGCAAATATTGGAGCATCGCCGAAAGGTTACTTGTGTCGATCAAGACTTATTTCGGAGAGTACCCCGGGAACTTTTAGATTTAATTTCTGCTTCACCCATTTATCAGAGAACTGGCTGGCACCACATTGCACCCTATGACTATGTCCCTAGGATTTGTCATTAGATTTTCACAAGAAAAGATCTTAAAACATTATGCCGACTTTGTTTTACAGAGAACATACAGATAGGTAAAATAATCCGACGAATTCTAAATATCAATAAATGTGATACACACATACAAAAATATGATAACGTGTATTGTATTTATTAATTGATTCCTGTCACATTGAATGTAATTCTCAAACCTGAATCCTCTCATCTCTGAAGTAAGAAGGCAACCAACAACGCATACAGAATTCAGCTAGACTTTTAAAACGCAAAATGCTACATTTAATCCAACTGAAACTACTACTATGTAACACAATTTAAAGAAATTCGTTTGAGCTCAGAAAATCGTTCTGCGAATTTGGGAAATTTAGTCAAATTTGAAATTCCTCCAACAGTTCTTTGAAGGTAATATCAAATTACCGTGAACTTTGAACCCCCGTCATGTCACGTGCAGGTATTTAGGCCTTTGACGGAACATTTTGATTGATTTTTTATATAACTGACCCGATACCTTTGAGATCGGGATTTCGCGAAACTCGATCCCCCGGGGAGGGGGGAGCCGAGGGGTACACCCACTAGTCTCCATACCTACTAAACATTTAATAAGATGGAACTTTTATTGAAATCTTACTTTATCTTGGTAATTAATTAAATGAGTGTTTTATTTATACCTACTTAGCTTTTCAGATGAAGATTTATAATTTATTATTATTGTTATTTATTTATTTATTTACAAACTTACACTAACATTACAGGTCACTCCCAATTCACTAGTGTAGCCATATACAATTTACAAGTAACAAAAAACTAAAACAATAAAAAATCAAAAACTTATTTTATCTAGGTACTATAACAAATAGCCCACTGGGCAGCCTTTGTGAGTTCACTCAAAGTACAATGAAATAAATCTATGTTGTCAGCGACGATGTTGAGAGTGAATGAAGATGAACTGACATAGAACATTAGTTGTTGAATAATGAACATGAGTTGCTGAATAACGACACGAGTTGTCGAATAATGACTTTTTTTGTTTGTTTGGACTGTGATGGTTTTGAAAGTTAACCAGTTTCAAGGGTCCAGACACACAACCGTCCCAGTATAAAGTACTTTCAATATATTCTTAGACACAATATGAGTCGCAATAGCCCTTCGGAAAACGCAATCGAGTAGTAATCTTGACTACAGAGTACATAATATGAATCTCTCTATACCTCTATCTCTCTAATATGAAGGAAGTCTGAGACGCTAGTGCTGTATACTTAGGTACTTATATCCCAGACATAACCTTCGCTCTTTCGCTAGAGAGGTCAGTAAGAACCGGTTTATGGTTGGCTTAGATATGTTTGAAACGTTCCCGTGCCCGTGGAAATACGCGAGGCAAAGTATAGCCTATCATACTCAGTAACGACGTGACTTTCTAATGGTGAAAGAATTCTCAAAATGGGTTCAATAGATCTAGAGTTTAGCCTCTACAACCTCACAAACTATACTTCTTTATAATATTAGTATAGATAAAACCTTGACGCAGGCTATACTCGTAAGTACTTCGGTTATATATAGTGAGTCCTTCCAACGTATAGAATGAATGTCGTTGTTTGTTCTCCGAAGCCTACGAAGTTGCGTTTGATGAACAGCTTGTGAATACGTAAATAATAAAAATGCGGTTGACTTCCATATATTTGTCACAATTTCATACAAAGTAATATACATGCTCAATTTGTAGGACGCGACCGTGCGCGGCGGGCGGGCGGCGGCGAGCGACTCGTCGGAGAGTCGAGCTGTTTTGGTACTAGGGAGTAGATTCAAGAATTCTAAATACATTAGTTCTACAATACAGAATTTCAATTTTAAATTTATAGAAATTACAGCAAATTGCAAATATAGGCTTTAAAAGGAAATACTCGTAGGTACATCCCACGATACAACATTTTGGTTCGATTCCCCCATTGGAAACTTATGCTGCTAACTAACTAAACTACAAATATTACTAAAATTAGCTACTCTTGCTAATTTTAGTAATATTTGTACTTTAGTAGTAGATCTGGAAAACAACGGTAACTTTAATTCACATCCATCAATTATACTTTCCTGTAATTATGAGCTTCCAAGATTTGACCGATACTTAAACATACTTCTATTATTTACAAACAGTGCTTTTATAAAACATAAATTTTCTATAATGAATATAATTTTTTAAACATGATTCTAATTCTATGTTCTTTATAAATAAAAGTACACAAAATGAAAAAATGGACATGCAAGCCAAACTCACTGGTGGAAACATTGTTTTACTTAAATTTTTAATGGACATGCAAAGCCAAATTCACTGGTGGAATTTAGTTTATTTTTTGCAAAATTATAGCATGTAAATGTAAAGCCTGCATCACTAAAATAGTACTTAATCGATCAAATACATGGAAAACTATTTTCAGACCCTGTGGTCGCATACTATGCCAAAGGTGTACTGTGTGTGTTCGTCCCCTAGGGGAGTTAGGGGAAAACATTTTTATATGCCATTTGTAAACTACAGTGACGTCACGCGCCCTACTTTCACGTAGCTATTCTCTTTGTAGATATCTATGTAAAGTCGAGCGATAAAATATATTTTGCTGCCATAGATCCAGTGGTTAGCTTATGTCACTTCTGACCGTGAGGTTGTTGGTTGAGTCATAAATTAATATGTAAGGTTTTCTATTTACGAGAAATTCTCAATAGAGAAAAGAGAGAAAGGTGGTGGAGTCACACCTGACGCCACGTGCCTCAGAGAGTAGGTATGTTAAAACCGCCGACTTCAAACTGATCATATGGTAAACATATTATAAGACAAGACTTTTCAGTTGTGTGCATTTTAAGCAATTAAATATCACGTGTCTCAACCGCTGAAGTAAAAACACCTTGATCAAACCTGCGTACCAGAGAATTTTCTTAATTCTCTGCGAGTGTGAAGTCTGCCAATCCGCATTGGGCCAGCGTGGTGGACTATTGGCCTGACCCCTCTCATTTTGAGAGGAGACTCGAGCTCAGCAGTGAGCCGATTATGGGTTGATCAAATCAATACGCGTTAAATTGAGAACCTTTATACGTCTTTGCGTCGGTTAAAAATGAAGACTATTAGGTTATATATGTATAATATTGAAATAGGTACTATTATAGAGTGGAAAGTTTTGTCCCATAAATTGTTTACGTGTTTAACTAGTTTGAAACAAAATAATAAAGAAGGGTCACAAAAGTTTGATTTATTTAGGTTGGGTCCGTGAGGTACCTACTATATAGGGACTTATTACTTTGTAGTACAGACATTTACATTGTAATAATAATGTTAAAACTTTGTTATTGTTGGCTACTTCAATATAATAATATTATAATAGGTATGTATTATTTTATTTTATCTAAGGCGTGTACTTATTTTCTAATTTCACACAAGAGTGAGTTTTGATCCCAGACCCTTACTATTAGTTTATTTAACAAACAAAAACTTGTGACAAAACTGAGTTTGTTGTGGGCTCTTCTCGAACCGAGGCGCATTTGGAACCCTCGTTACTTTGATTTTCAGTTTTGGTCTATTAATTATCACCATTATTGAAAAAACTTTCGACGTTTCAAAAGCTCTTGTAAATTAAGCCACATTGAAGACTTGGTTCCTCAAGAACCGGTAGTGTAACAATTTTCCATGTCAAGGCTAAGATTTTTTACTTGAAATTTCTTAGAAGCAAGAGTACCTAGTTCATTACACTTCCCGACCAAACTCGAACCTACGTCTTCGTTATCCGAAACTACATTTGATAACCGCTGGACCAACGGGGCACTAGAGGCAGTTTAGTTTGCACTCAATTACGTTTCGGAAAAGCGTCATCTAGTTTACTCGAGTAGAACTCAACCTGTAAGTGCACAAGGTTTAGGTAACTTACCTACTACCTACTGCTGAACCGCCAACAAGTAGTTCGACATAATGTTAACAGATGGCGCTTTAGACAAGTAAAAGGTGTTTGTAGTCAAAGGTGCTATTACAAAATCACAATAAAAATAATTATGTTATATTCACAGAGTTAAAGATCATACAGAGTGAGTCTTTACAAGCAGCGTAGTGAAGTCGGTAAAACCCATAAACAAATAACAAACGTCACGCGTCTCCTTGACCTCCGCATATACAAACTTTTCATATTTTGTAGATATTTCAAAATTTAACACTAACAACAATTATGTAAATTATTATAATAATCAATAATTACCAATAAAAGAAAACTCCATCTTACTTAGTTAGGTTAGTCAGTTCTTATACTCTCAGTTTTTGGGAACAGTTTTAAAAATATTTACAAACATAAGACACGGGCATAAGTTAGTTATTTCTGCATATCGTCTCCAAAGAGTAAAAAAATCTTTTGTAGGTTTGGGTGTACTCTTCTATAATAAGATCCCCAAGACTGTGATGGACATGCCAATGCATAGCTTTAAGCAATGTGTTAAAAAACATTTACTTAGTCGAGCGTACTACAACATTAATGAGTTCCTTAATGATAAAGATGCTTGGAGCCCGTTGGATCAGCTTCCACCTTCACACAGGAAGTAAAACTATAAGAAATGTAAACAGTAATTGTTATCAATTGTAAATTATAATACTGTATGACTTTTTCAAAAGAGCAACTGTTGAGTTTCTTGCCGGTATCTTCTCAGCAGAACCTGCCTTCAGTCAGTCAGTTGACTATTTGTAAAGATTCTACCACCGGTTGGTAGAATCTTTACAAATAGTCAACTGACGTGTCAAAAGTGCTTGTAAACTGAGCCTACTTAAATAAATGATTTTTGATTTTTTTATTTTTTTAAGACGCCATTTTTCTTGAATAATATTGAAAGTTACTGATGTGACGCTTCATGTCATACCGACTCGAGAATCTGCCTATTATTGATTAATCTGTGGTTATATTCAAACAACAAACCCTACTTTTAATTCTAATATATAAAATTCTCGTGTCGCGGTGTTCGAACTTGAACTCCTCCGAAACGGCTCGACCGATTTTTGTGATCCTTAGCGTGATTGTCGGCCAGGGTGGAGAATCGGCCAACATCTATTTTTCATCCCCCTAAATGTTAAGGGTAGTCCACCCCTAAATTTTTTTTTTATTTTTTAGGCAAAATTTTTTGTTTTTATTTTTTCATGACACAGCATACAAAAATACATACAACCCTAAATTTTCACCCCTCTACAATCAACCCTTATATTTTATTTGTTAATTAAAAACTATAATTTTTTTTGGTAAATTTTTTTTTTATTTTTTGATGACTTACAATAAAAAATCTCATAATACTTTCAATTTTTCACCCCTCTACGATCAACCCCTATTTTTTATTTGTTAATTATAAACTTTAATTTTTTGGCAAAAACCCTAAAATAGCCCTTTTCTTTTTCCCATACAAATGATTTGTAACTAAAACGTAGTCAATTTGAGCTTTATTGTTATTGTATAAAGTTCATATTAATAATAATTAGAAAACGGGGTAGGAGTAGGGTAGTGGTAGGGTAGGGGTAGGGTAGGGTAGGGGTAGGGTAGGGGTAGGGTAGGGTAGGGGTAGGGTAGCGGTAGTTGAAAGTTTACATCGAGTTTCACGCGGACGAAGTCGCGGGCATCCGCTAGTATTTTATAAAGGTATAAAAAAGATTTTACCTACTTACTAAGGAATTCTACCTACTTACTGACCTTAAAATGGTATTGGTTAACTTGGCAAATGCCTTACATTGCTGCTCTATAATTGTAGATTGGGTCTGCAGAAGGAAATAAATTACAATACAAGTTAATTTAGTATAATGTATTATTTATGAACTTCAAACACACATCAAAACATTGTTTTACTTAAATAAATAAATAACTATATATTTACAAAAACTCACTTAAACATCACTGGTCTTTGGTGACGTAAAATTGTTTATTATTATTAATTATAATAAAATTATATTAAAATTATTAAATAAATTTTATTATTATTAACTTAACTACCTACTGGTAACATTTCATAACTAATAAAATAAATCAGATTTTTATTAAAATCTTGATTACTTACTTAATTAAAAATTACACAAATTTTAGTTTGGTGGCGTAGAAAAGAGTTGTGGGAACTTACGAGTAGATACCTACCTAAACTTATACCGCGATCGATTCCCAGCAAGCTCTTATTTTCAATAATAAATTATTATTCAAATGCAATTACAAAAAACATAACATTTTTTGGTGTATCGTTGCTCGAAAGGCTCATATGGTTACTACGAATAAACTTCGTTTTATTTTAAAATATTAATTTAAAAGAAGAAATAATTTAATTAAAAAAGGATAATATATTTTCGAAGCACGCTTTCTATATCATAAACTTTTTCAGAAACTCCAACACACATTTTTTGAAAATACGCGTTAAATTTTCCATTCGGTCAAAACTGTAGTGAAAACCTAGGCGTTACTAACCTAATTATTTATAGTTAGTAAATGAAATAGTCAATCATAATTAAATATAATAAATTACTAAAAAATAGCGAGTTCGAATAGGTAAGGCACTTCATATTTACAAATAATTTAAAATAAATAAATAAATCGTTCTATACCATGTAACTTTTTGTCAATAACACACAACAAATAGTTATCAAAAGTAATTACGATCCACCAGTAACGATCGACAAGCAAGCCGATTGCATTCACTCGCATCGTACGCGACGAAATATTTAAAATTTCAAATATAGAGCTAGTGCAATGACAATTTTTATTGTTCAGAAACACGTACGTGAAAAAAGTCAATAGACAAGCGATAGGCGTGCCGATGTACCAATTCATATGTCTAATATAACTATAATAATATGATTTTAAAACCCCAACATATTGGATAGAAGCAGGCGTTACTTTGCGGAAGTTCATCATGATTATATAATGATTTATTTATTTTGCTATCATCCGCGAAAAGTCGACGAACCCGACGACTCTACAACGACTCTACAACGTGCAATTGCACGTTGTAGAGTCAACATCTCCTGAGGATGCTCCGGTTTCGGGGTGAAACGTACGTTGAGAGTATTTTGCCGGACCTGGGTGACGTTGTCGCATGGGTTCGTCGACTTTTCGCGGATGATAGCAAAATAAATAAATCATTATATAATCCCAACATATTGCTCTGATTCATTTTATCGCAGTAATTTTTGCCACAAAATACATTTCCTCTTGTTTTGGTCATCGTTATGCTTGATAAAACGGCACGCTTCATGCCACCAAATTGTTCTCATTTATCCATCTTGTTAACTTTTCGAGAGTATGAATTGGGTGCTTTCTAAGCGTCTTTTAGTTATCTGTCTACGATTAATCCACACAGGCATAGCGTAACGAAAAACTATCATATTGACGTCACAAATATTAGTATGTTCGTTGCTTTCGGTGAAGTCATGTAAGCGTTATCCTTTACCAGTTACCATAGATATAAGAACGAGATAGTATCACAAGACTGCAAGCAACTCGCTAGCGATGACTAGTGCTTCACCCGAGAGTTTAACTAACTGGTGATCAGAATTTGTCTTCCCCGGTGCCCTTCCCCTCTTTCTTTGTGCTGTTGGCTTCCTCCGCCTTCTTCACTCCGTCCTCTGTAAAGTTAAAAAGTCCGTCATTACTTGATGGCTTCTTTAAATTAATAAAAATATTGCCTGTGAGAGATACGGTCTTGGCCATATTTATAAATTTAGAACTTTTTATCGTTAAATTAGTCAGCGATACTAATCATAGATGACATCATCTTTCAACTTAATATGAAATTGATTGAGTTGTAAACTATAACTAATAAAATTTTGTAAATATGAAAAGCCACAAAGTAGAGGCTAGAGCAAAATTGCGCTTCATATTATGTAGAATTAACAAAGATGCAAAAGCTAAAAAAATACGTTACTGCTTTATTAAAAGCTTAAAAGTAATGAAGAAAGTAGAAAGGATACCTTCCTACAGTTCGTAACGATGTGCTGCAGTAAATTATACTGACCAATAGCGGCGGTGTGTTTGGGCTCGTTCCAGGGCTGCACGCGGTCCGACATGAACAGCAGGAAGAACAGGTTGGCGAGGAAGTAGAAGGCGATGCTGATGAAGAACACCTTCCGCCAGTCCGCGGCGCTGTGCTGCAGACAGACGAAACCATTTACTACTGATTACTAAATATGGCCGACGATAAGGCAAGCTTTACTCAGTATTTATTCGAAAGAATTTCAGCTCGACCCACGAATCGCGGCCTCAGGAGCTACAAGTAACAACAAAACCAACGAGGCAGTTTGGTAGAGGTTTAGTTGAGCTCTCTCACATACAAAAATAATAAAATATAAGAGTCATTGACCGTTATGGTCTATTCTTGTGAATGTGACGAGTATTTACCTCATCGGTAACAACGAAGGAGACGCTCAGCGGCGCCAGGATGGAGAAGATGTTACCCAAGCCGTTGGTGATGCCCATCAGAGTGCTGGCGAAGTTTGGCGACAAGTCGATGTGAGAGATCTGAAAGTAAAATAACCTCGTTATGAAATGCACACAACTTAGAAAAATTAAAACTTGAAAGTAATTTTATCAAAGATTAATAGGAAAGAGAAACTTTTTCATCTCTAAAAATATTTAATATTCAAAATTGTTTAAAATGCTGCTAGCACCTACAGTAACTCAGAATTTTACCAGTTAATTTAGTTGAGTTGAAACATTATGTGATTAGAGTTTAATTACAGAAGTGCCAATAAGAATTGAATTAAAGAAGTTCCATTAAGTAGGAGGATGCCGAAATAAGAAATGACCATATATCGCATGTGGATTTTTCCATTCCTGGAACCATTGATGAAAGTCAATGACATAAATAACTTACAATAAACTACAATGAAAAGATTACTCGTTACAAGTATAATTATTAACAAAGCTAGCATAGACTCACCAAGAAGCCGACGTAGTGAGCGCCGTTGAGGCCGACGGTGAGGGTCAGCATGGCGACCGCGAGCGGCAGCTGGCCGGCCGGGATGTAGGACAGCGCCAGCAGCGCCGCTGCAGGACCCCAAAAGGCTAGAACACGAATTGAAAAGAACAATCTGATTAAACAAATTCAACAATATTTGAATGGTTCAAGTATTGTAAAAATTATTGAAATGATTCTGTTCAAGTTGACGCAATGATTTTAAAATTAGATAATTGTTATTGTGAGCATCCTGGCCACAGTTTGTAAAGGGGATTCGTGAACGCATTTCCCAGCGCTAAAGATAGATCAGATGGTTGCTAGAGTTTCTGGACAGAAGATACGTTCTTAGCTTTTTTGAATCTCTGACTCCATCATTTTATGCGTTCTAATATAATAGTTTCTACTAATGGACGCCCGCGATAAAATATTTATATGTTAATCTAGTTTATAATATATGTCCGATTCCTTTCAGCTAAATCAGTAAAGTAGTTTTTGCGTGAAAGAGTAACAAACATCCATACAACGTTTAATTTTGTTCTTTATTTGTTAAGTTTTGTTATTGCTATTTGAATGCGCTGGCAACTTCACCCCAGTGGCTAGTACAATTACGTTAGCAACTAATAAGCTAAAGATGACAAACAGATACTAAACAAACAATATAGAGTTAATGCACTATTGGAAACAACGTCGCTGACAAAGATACCTATGGTGTTGAAGATCTTCCTGGTGGTGCCGAGTGAGCAGACCTTCCTGTTGACCATGAGCTCGGCGCACCAGCTGAACACGAAGCTGAGGATGTACATGGCTACGTACGGCAACGCTGATAGAAGACCGTTCTGGAAATAACAACATTTGTAATTAAGTAAATTTTATAAAACAATATCCCCTTTTGCTTGAAATATTCGAATAGCTTATGTTAGAAGGGAGTTTGATAATATTCCAATAGGGATTTTGATAATATTCCAAATGGGAGTTTGAAAATATTCCTAGATATATTCCTATATTCCTATATTCCTATAGATAGATTCCTATTTATATTACCACTAGAATATTAAACTTGCAATTAGAAGGACATAGAGAAGAGGATGGCCACAGAAAACATGCTAGACGTGTGTAAAAGAGAGAAAGTGTGAGAAAGAGAAGGTTTTAGTGTAATAGTATCACCCGATCAAATGTTGTCCGCGACGGTCATAATATATTGATACTACTACTTGTAGCTAGCTATCTGCGTGGAAATTTAGATTGAGTGCTCGCGCAAATACGGTTGTGCTTTTTGATCATAGGCTGAAACGAAGGACTGACACCACCAGAGGCGCAGTTTCAAAATATAATTAAAAAAACTTACGCTCTTGATATCAACTCCAAGAACTTTGTCCATGTAAGAAGGCATCTCGGTCAAGAGAGTCCAGAAGCCGAGACTCTGACCAGAATGCGCGAGAAGAATTGACCAGAAGGGAAGGGAGGTCCAAATACCCTTCCACGGTACAGGCATTTTCTGAAAACAAGAAGAATGTTTTAAAAAATTGTGCACCTATAGAAAAAAAGAAGAACGATCTGTCATTCTTAGGAAACTCTTACTGTAACATGAATTAATTGGAAAGTAGATTTTAATATTGGAAAGCAAAACATTAAGTTTAAATTTCTTCTATAAAATTTTTAGTAGCAGCACCGAGTTGTGGATTTAGTGGAGTGCACTGTGAAAATACGTTAAGAAATCTATCCCGATCATCTGGATGCACAATCATTCAGCAGGTACGCTAACTCCCCATCCCGTATTGTTCCAAGTTCCCACGGAGAGAAAGCTAGCTCATTAATCTATTCGACCTATAATAATACACCCGTTTCATCCTTATGAACAAAGTAATCAAAAATATGATTGCGAGGTGTTACCTTCTGCTCGTTGACGTCGTGCGATCCCGCACTGCTCTCGATGTACTTCCTCTCCTCCTTGGAGATGAGTCTGCTGGAGCCGGGGTTGGAGGCGCCCAGCAGGAACCACAGCAGCGCCCACACCACGCACGTGACGCCGGCCAGGTAGTACACGGACGGCCAGCCCCAGCTGCCGTCGCACAGCACGCCCGCCACCACCATCTCCAGGATCGTGCCCAATTGAGAACCTAAAGAAGAAAATTCATTATATTTTTTCAATAATATTTGTGCGGTATTGTAGGTTATGTTGAGGTTGCGAAGTTATTACTAGGAGCCAAGAAACTAAGCTTATCTAGAAGCAATGCCCATCCAAGTAGATGATGGTGCCCATGCAACTCCGCTCGTCAGCCGACACTCACTGCCCCACCAGGCCATGCAGGCTTGGGTAAAGTAGCTCCTGGAGCAGCCCCATGACGATCCTGCAGCCACACACCACCTGCCAGCGCCCCGGGGAGCTCACCCGAGTAGACGATGGTCCCCATGCGACTGCGCTCGTCGGCCGGCGCCCACTGCCCCACCAGGCCGTGCAGACTGGGGTACAGCAGTCCTTGGAACAGCCCCATGACGATCCTGCAGCCGCACACCGCCTGCCAACCGCCCTAGGGAGGTCAAAACAAAACACCATCATTATCAGCCCATTATAGACCCAGGCTTTCCTCCTTATAGAAGAGGGTATAATTATGGAGCTGGACCCGTGTTGTTGATGGTAATTTAACATTGTCACCCATAATAATCCCACCGATAATAAACCCACCAACCCGCATAATGATTTTTGTTAGAAAGCTGGTTTTCTGAAGATGGTCTGTATCACTTTACAAATGGAATTACTATTTATTAATTTCAAGAAGGCTTAGTTTACAGCACTTTTGAAGCATCAAGTAGGAATATTTGTAGAAACTGTACCACCAGGTTATGGGTGTGCCAACGCACCTTAACAGCAGCGTAAGGCAGCAGCAGGTTGACGAGGCCGGTCATGAGCATGGACACCAGGATGAGCAGGCGCGCGCCGAAGCGGCCGGCCAGCATGCCCGCCGGGATCTGCAGCACGATGTAGCCCCAGAAGAACGACGACAGGATCGTGTCGCGCGTGGACTGGTCCCAGTCGAACACCTGCATTACATATTGTTCTCAAGAAACGGTCGCCATCAAATGTGTGTCAGTGAGTCGCTGGATACTGGTGGCTTAGGACCAAGTTCTACAGAGCTGCAGGCGGCTTATGTCCAGCAAAACGTCCATCGGCTGGTGATAATGATGTTGATTCTAATAACGAAAATTCCAACAGCACTACAGTGAGGTCACAGGTTGCACCAGTGGTCTAGCAAGTGTATTATCTCGATCATTAGCTAAAAGAACCGATGAACGTCCATCAAGGACGAACAGAAGGCGCCTTGAACGCCATAGATTTCGACGTTTAAAATCTTTTAAGACATAAACTCTAACATAGATCATGAAACGGCACTTTTAATACAATTAAAATAAGTTTCATTGTTTTTGCTAAAACGCACATCGAACATTGAGAAACTGTTTTCCTGCTGTCATGAAAAACTAATAAACAAATGTTTTAGTCTAAGCTAGAAATTTTAAGTTTTATAACTATAAGAGACAGCGTCCGTGGTATGCGCGGTGGACCTGGGTTCGATCCCTGGCTGGGCCGATTAAGGTTTTCTTAATTGGTTTAGGTCTAGCTGGTGGGAGGCCTCGGCCGTGGCTAGTTACCACCTTACGATTTAGCGTTCCGGTACGATGTCGTGTAGAAAACGAAAAGGGGTGTGGATTTACATCCCCCTCCTAACAAATTAGCCCGATTTCATCATAGATTGCATCATCACTTTCCATCAGGTGAGATTGTAGAGAGAGGTTAGGGTTTACCTACTTGTAAAGAAGAAAAAAAAAATATTTATAAAACCTACAATTTAAGCTCGTGCTTGTAAATCCCTGACAAAATAGTCAAAACCGAGTTAACTCTTTACGTTCTTAAAAAATGGTCCCGAAATAAAAACTAAAACCATGCAGCGGCTGAAATAAAAGCTGACAAATTTCCAGTATCTCCGAAATTGGAGGTTTCTGTACTTTTTAAATCCTAAAATCCAACATCCCATAACATAGCGGCGTGAGAGAAGTGAGACATATCTATTACCCACGAAACTATTTGATATAAATAGAATTGTTAAACTATATTTCAAATTTATTTCAAACAGGTCTTGTCGTCATTGAATTAAATTAATTCATGACATGTATTTTTTATATAATGAAAATGAATAAATTAATATACAAATAAATTCGTTTTGAAATAAAGTCAAGTTTCGTCGCTTTAATTCAAATCCTAGATGCAAAATACTAGCTAATCTATTTCTACCAAAACTCTAATTTTCTGAAAGTAATCCCAATGTTTAAGAAAATTAATTCAATTTTCGTCAAAATAAATTCCACTACAGCTGCTGTAAGTAATATTTAATTAGAAAAGCAATTGTTATATTTTGAAGTTGTCTCAGAATTAACAGGCCGGGGCTTACTTTGCACTAAATTAAATATTTTAATTGAGTAAAAGAAATTCGCATTAGAGTTAGCACAGTTGACAACTTATAATATTATTGAGATAATACGAACAAAAAACCTATTCTACACATCATTATTTATCTAAATCATTAAATTCCTACAAATGTAATGACACCCTATTTAATGACATCCATCAGCATTCGTCATTTAGGCTGTAGTGTTCCAATCAATTATTTCCTTTCATTCTGCTGTTATTTTAATAATAACACATCATTATTTATTATACATATACACTATACAGGTAAGAAAAAAATCGCCAAAAGAGAGGTGTACGTTGCTCCGAGTCGTCATAAAACCTTGGATGAAGCGAAAATGAAGCGTTATCTGACTTAGAGATAAGGAGGTTGTTGAGTCGGACGACGAAAGAGCATTGCTGCAGCTGACGCGAGCTCACAACTCAGACTCACCTCGAACCCGTAGTCGTTGTCCTTGGTCATGGCGAGGATGGTGACGCTCATGCTGACGCGCGTGGCGTACGACACGACTGTCGCCAGGAACAGCAGGAAGATCACCAGGTGCCGGATGCCCAGCAGCTTGTCTGCAAAAAATGAGCTCATTTTCAATTTTACTTTCTAAAACGGTATTAATAGCATGAAATTAGTTTGATCAAATTCTCCGCTAACCAGAGAGTTAACGCAGCGGTGCATACGTCTTTGACGTGTGTCGTGCGCTATCCAATATCCCGATATTGTAGGTTGGTGTAATATCCTCTGCAATCCTCCGTCCTGTCAACATCTTAGCAGATGCATATTGAAAGGTTTCTCTCAAAAATACATGTATAATTTCATTTCATTTGCATTGCATATATGTGACATAATGTTACACACACGACTCATAGCAACATACGGCAACATTTTTCTTGCCTGGATCTATGTCTAGTATGATTACACTAAAAATTAAAAATTAAAAAGAAAAAAAAAATACAATCGACTTCAAAATCGTATAACGTACCAACTAATATGAAAAGCGAAAAATAACATCATATTATATTCTACCTTCTGATCACTTTGAAGGCGGCGCTAAGCTGTTTAAGTTTTGTGTTATTTTAAGTTGTTTCTGAAAGAGCTACATGATAGAAGTCTGTCTGAAAAACCTTAATCTTTATGATACTCTGATATGGCTTAAAATAATACATTACCGGGTTAGCACCGCGTTTAAAAGGATCAGCAGGTATAATATAATATGATGTTATTTTTCACTTTTTAATTTAGTTGGTACGTTATACGTTTTTGAACTCGGTTGTATTTTTATTTTTAAATTTTTTTTAAAAAAAAGTTCGTCTGTCTGTTTGTCCGGGATAATCTCTGGAACGGCTGAATCGATTTAATGTGGACTGTCACTGGAAGATAGAATAAGATATTGAGCACCTTATCTATTCTTCTCGGAAAAATCTATTGTTCTCGTGGGATTTGTGAAAAAAAAGTCGAGAGCATCCGCTAGTTTCGGATTACATACAATAGAGTCTCAATAGCTCCACTGAGAGACCGGCGGTGGTGGATACGAGCACATGGTGCTAACATGACAAGTACTTACTCGTACTTGTACTGCGCGCAAACAATACGCAAGTAGGCAAGAAGAGTTCATCTAAATTCTTATCAGCAAACACTGATATTACCTTCATTCGACAAACTTGCACGTAGCGAAACAAATTTCGAGGTATTTCGTTTTATCTCGTGAATAAAAAAAAATGAATAAGCCCTGAAACACAAGGCCTTCATGATGGATAATATACGATACTTTAACATACTTTTACGTGCTCTAACTTAACTCGACTTAGGAGAGAACTCAAATTGACAAACTGGGAATAGTTATATTGACGTTTTTAGGTTTCCGTAGTCCACAAGGAACTCTTATAGTTTCGCCATGTCCGTCTGTCTGTCCGTCCGCGGTTTATCGTAGAGACTATCACTACGAGAAAGCTGTAATTTAGCATGAGTAAGAACATTAAAAATGTTAACAAAGTCGTTAAATAAAATTTTCTAAAATATATTTTTAAGGGCATGTAAAGTGGGGATGATTTTTTTTTACTTTTTTATTTCATAGTGTGGGGTATCGTTGGATAGGTTTTTGAAAGATATGGAGTTCAATCACCAATATTTTTCAATTTAATGATGTTTGTAAAACATTAAGCTTTTAAGAGCTAATTTTTCTTAGAGTCAAGTATCCCCACCTCAACTAGCTAAACGGTTGTTTATCGATACGTGAAAACTTCACGAGAGTAGGGTATATAATGAAATTAAAGGAAAAGTATATCAGCTAAATATTTAATTAATACGCCACTGGCTTTGGCACCGCCTTCAAAGTGATCAAAACGTAGCACATACCTACGATGTTATTTCGCTTTATAGTTTATTTTTGTAATTTGGTTGTCGATTGAATTTTTATGTTAAAAAGATTTTATATTTAAATTAATCGACCGAAACAACGATTGTTTACGCTAAGAAGGAAAAATAATATCTATAAAATAATATAAATACCTGCAATTTGAAGAAATATGTTTAATATAATATGCGAAGCCATCATAGGCCAATGTATTAGCCTCTGCCAGTGATTCGGAGGGCGTAGGTTCGAATCCGGTCCGGGGTATGTGCCTACCTTAAATTTTTAAATGGTAAAGGAAAAACGTCCTGAGGAAACCGTTACCTGAGAAGTTTCCTATTTCTCTACATATGTGAATTGTCCCTATAACTTACCTACCTACTTGTAAAACTTAAGTTCTAAAAGAAGACTCCTGCTCAATAGAGTACCGAATATGGGCTGCTATTGTTGAATATGTGCAGATCATAATACTCTAGTATGCGAGTATGTACTTAATTACATCATTAATTAGTAACAGTTGTAATCGCAACCGAACATTTAACTTGACGCAACATAAAAAAGACCATCCTGGTGCAGTAATATTAAATATTAAATACTTTACTTTCTAAAACAATATTAAAAATGGAAATTCAGTTATAAATTGCAATTATTTTAATTAGGTTATCTATGTTAATTATCGGTTGAGGTTTAAATTCATTTGGACGGCGTAACTCGCGGTGAAATTAATCAGGTTCAGGCATTATTGGCAAGAGTACATGTGTGATTAGTGAACATATTACCTGCATGCCGAGGAACTAACCCGAGCCTAAACCTAAAGCAGCTACCGGTATCGATACGTAACAATCAAAACTCAAAGTTCGTTTATGTTGAGTAGGCTTAGTTTACAAGCACTTCTGAAACATTCAATTTTGCCTACGGGTAATTATAGAAGCGTTTTTTATTCTCACCTGTCCCCTCGGAGGAATATTAGTTATTAGGGGAGTAAAGAAAAGTATTCTATTGACGTCAGCACGAACAGTTCGGTGTGGAATTTTCCGATCCCACGGGAAATTCCAGATGAAAAGTTTATAAAAAGACTCTTTTATAGAAATGCAACGTTGTGTAAACATTTCTATACCCGGTGCATCTGCTATTTTTCGCAGTTTGTGGATATTGACGTAGGTACCTTCGGATGTTTACCTAATTTTTTAGATAAATTTTTTTTAATTTATTCTAGTTTTTGAAAGAATATTTGCAAAATTTTCTAAATGTGACTACCTAATATTCCCGTTCTTCTCTAATTAAATGGAAACAGAGTGGTAAAAGTAGATTGGTGTTGACGGGAAGAGATCGAACCCGTGACCTCTGCGTCCGGCCCTCACCGGGCTATTGAGTATAAAGAATGAAGTTTAACTAAGCGGATTAGTTTTTGTCGAAAGTGATTTGGATAAGAATAATTAAATCGTCAAAATGTTCACATTGTCTTTTCGAGTCTTCATGTAGAATTTAGCTATTATTATCCATTTACGATTTTCTATTAAGTCAGCTTTTTGAATAAAACCGCACTATAATCGATCTATTCGTAAAATACTCGACGTTAGAGATAGATACGTCAAATTTGTAATAAACCTCACTTTTTCGAGTTTATTGAAAACCTCAGATTAATGACAACTAAGATTAAAGAAAAATTACTTATCATCCAACTTATCGGTGAAAGAAAACATCGTGAGGAAACCTGCACCCCAGAGAATTTCTTAATTCTCTGCGTGTGTGAAGTCTGCCAATCCGCATCGGGCCTATTGGCCTAACCCCTCTCATTCTGAGAGGAGTTAGGTCAATAGTCCACTTGACTCGATCTCAGCAGTGAGCCGTATATGGGTTGATATCGACGACTTTTCGACCAGCATTGAAGCAATGTAGGTCTCAGTTCTATATCCTCTCTTCTATACAGACTGTCCCTGTATGAGGGTCGCTAAAGTGATGATGTTATTCAAGAGTTTAATATAGACCTACTGTATTATAGAATAATTAGGCGATATGAAAACAATCATTAATCATTTTAATATATCATTGTTACCGAATTTAGTCCGAGCAACGCGTTCCCCACGGCGAGACTCCCTGCGTCACCGAGTCAAAGCCTTCGTTACAGGCAGTGAGCACCCCGAGCACGTCGCTACCGAGCCATTACCCACCACCACACGCGGGGTGTGTCATCGTATGAACGGACTCGCTCGTAATATTTGGGTGTACAACGTAAACGTATACAAGTGCTAAGTGTGTTTTGCTGCAATCTATTCTCATTCAAATTCATTATTATTTCAAGTAGGCTCAGTATGCACTTATGAAACGCCAAGTTTGTCCATTTGTAATGAGAATCATTAACGGTTTGGAACATATTCTAATGAGAAGATCGACAGGTATGCCAGCAAACAGAGAAGAAAGGAGGTGATTTGTTAAGTCAACCTTATCTAGTCTGTTTGACTACAGAACAAGAGCTCCAATGTTGGATTCCCTTTCACATAAAGACTGACAGACACGCCAAATTTGAACTATGTTACTACGTAATTTTCTACAATTTTGTTTTTGTTTGAGTGTCGCTTGGGTTTTCCCAAAAATATTAAAATTAATCAATTATTCACTGTTGACATCAAACTTCCTCAAAATAATGCTTGATTATAGTTCATACTAACAAACACCCATGACTCCGTTCGCGTGGTTATCCGACAGGAGGTGGATAATTTTGGGTTCAAATTCGATTTATAAGTAGGCTTAGTTTACAAGCAGTTTTGAAACGTCAAGTTTGACTATTTGTAAAAACTCTACCATCCGTTTGGAAGGCAGATATTAGATTTATCATGAGAAGAAACGATTAAAATCAAATCAATATCAAATATCAAATCCTTTATTTGCTGATACAGTTTACAAGGTCTTAAAAAATAAATTTAGTCTGTGCTGTAGGTATCATTCAACTCAACAGTAATTGCTCTTTTAAAATCATACAGTATTATAATTTACAATTGTTAATAATTATTTTACATTTTTTACTTCCTGTGTGAAGGTAGTCAGTAGGTAGCTGATCCAATGGCCTCCAAGCACTTGTATTCATTTAGGAACTACTAAAAATTAAAATGTTCTGCTCCCAGGTTACATTTATCACTGTGCCAAAATTTATCTCAATCAGTTCATCGGGCTAGTATAAAAAATGAGAAGTTAACTGACAGGTAAAGGTAGTATGGACTTAAAGATGTAGTTCTATGAAAGACGAAAATATTGAATTGAGAACCTCCATGCTGCTACAATACGTCAGAAACAACGTCACGATAGTCAGAACTGGAGGCTATTCTCTAAGGATGTTTACCTCGCAAGTGCGAGCTTCGAATACACCTCTATCTGTCTCTTTAAATAGTAGTGTGTTAGACAGTGAGAGATAGAGGTTAATTTGAAACTCGCACTAGATATACAAAACATCGTTACAGAATAGCCTCCGCTGCGCGGCGGCAGATTGCAGCAAAAACTGTCGCTAATCAGAAGTAATTGCTGGCTGCAATTTGTGAAGTCGCTGTCATTTCTACTCCACTAGCGGATACAAAGAAATTATTACGAAACAAAAAACAACTGGTTGTTGTGTCATCTGGTTTTCTCACGGATTCTATCGAATACTATTACAATTGGAGTTTAAATGATACGATGTTAATTGTTATTATAGTAACGTTCATAACAAAATATAATATGCGCAGTGTGGGTTACTTTGCTGAGGCTCTCTATGTTAATTTGTGCGAAAAACTTAACTAAAAATATTTATTTACATGTATTATATAATTATTAAAACTAACGGACGTCTCAGATTCGTTTTCCGCAAAAGTTATTGATTTTTGCACGTCAAAACTTAAATTAGTAAATTCCACATCATTGAGTCAGACATCCCTAATTTGTAAAGAACTTACCGTCATAGTAGTAATCTCTGACAGCAATCGTGTACTCTGTTTTCTTCTTTTCCGGTTTTTTATCCTTTTGTACTTTTCTTATAACGTACGCCATTTTTAAATTATATTATCATTAACAATTTCCACTTTTATTATGCATGCTAGCACTCCACGGTACCGCCACGAGTTCAAAGAATTCGCGACTGAACGATAACAATTAGGTACTAATTTTATGATAGTAAATTTACTACTAATAACGTCCGCAGGTATTAACGTGTGTTGTGTTTGTTTTTATTCACATAACCTAAAAAATATAATATTAGCAGATATGCTAAATTACTATTTCTATATTGGCTTTTGATTCTATTTAATAAACTTTCATTTTATCCCAAATAAAACTATTAAGATATTCATAATAAAATACACGAAAACCAAATGCAAATATTTAAAATGAGTTGTTGTTACTTCCTTATGGTTAACGTAATCGTAACTCTTATAAAATAATGACTAGAAAAGTTCAACTAAGGCAAACAGGCCAATACTGAGTAAATACTTTTATAGTTTTCGTGAAACGTTAATAATTATAAATTTCATGTTTTTTATATTCACCGATTTTTATATCCATATTATATATATATATATATATATATATATATATATATATATATATAATTGCTAAGACCCTACCAACGATTCGGAAGACGACAAAGTCCGCTGAGCAGAGAACTCTTGAGACGGCAGAAATGACGATAGCTGTAGAAAAACCGATGACGTAGAAATAGATAGTTGTCACAAATACATCGTTAGATAGCATATAGATAACGCTAATACTTTTATATTTACATGATACAGTTATTGAGAGCGCGATAGCAAGAGATTAAAATATTAATAATCGTTATTCCATCTAATGCCCACTGTATTGCACTACGCGTTGTCGGGAGAGTCCTATTGTTCAAATAAACAATCTATCGAATGAATTACCTTGTGGGTCTGTAAAGTTAATAACTATTTGATTGCTAAATTTAAAGTAACAGCGTTAAAAGGGTTTCATCACCGAAAGGCCGTGGTTCGATCCCCGTCCGATGGACTATTGTTCTAACCTAACAGTCTTTTCCGACTGATAGATGAATATGAATATTGTTCATATGTTGGAAGATACTTATAGCCAATATTAAAAAAAAAAACCTTAGAAGACTATGCATCGCAAAAAATTAAGGACGTTGCCTAATTTTCTGAATTGCTTTTTGAACAGTCACAGAAAATACACTAGTTGAAATGAAAAACACGCTTATATTGAAAAAATATAAGGCTAGGGTAGGAATGTCCTGAAACTTACACCTGTACTATGTGACGTCTTTAACCAATAAACAACTTTCACAAAGAATATTTATAATGCCTATTGAACAAAACTGATTTTTTTAACTTGGGTAAATAACATTTAATCATTTCACCGCGGCTAGTTGTCTCGACTGGTGAAAGAAGGGCTGGCTCATTTTTTGTGCAAAGGCGCAGAAATGCATCATGCGACATGATTTGTTGAGTTATTATGTTAAGTTATTATGTTAAGTTAGATTAAGTTTTTAAAAAAGAAAAAAAAGGTAGGTAGTAAAATGAAATACTAGAAGTTGAACGGGGAGATATTCAATTAAACTAACTCAATAAGAAGGAGAATAAAATGCTAAGTCACAATCTGATAACTCAGAAATACCAAAACGCCATCCTGAAAACCCATGAAAGCCCATACATCTACAACAGCAGTGTGACGTCAGTGTCACAAACAGCACAAACGCCACTTGTGGATGTAGATAGTCTTCAGATAACAACAAATTAAGTGTGTACATTATAATCAAGAGGGTTTCTAAAATAGGTGAAGACCAACTCGACAACACTCCAGTGTGATAACAGAGGAGTACAAAATTACAACAAACCTAAAATCTCCATACAACTTTGGATGAATTTTCATCTGTTTTTAATGACTGATTTTTTTTTCTTAACAAAATAAATACAATCTATTTTGTAACCCTACCTTTTAACATAATTTTATTTCTGACACTAACTATAGTCTTACAAAATTAAAATATTAAATAACATATCCAATAAGTAACATAATGGAAAAAATAACTAAAAACAACTTGCTATAAATAAAACCATCAGATCTACACGTAAAACGAATGTACTTAGAGACTTATTGGGAGATTAATTCAAAGGAATATATGTATCTAATGACAGTAATTCTTAACCAATATTTGAAGATGTAAATTTGTACATAAAACGTAGATAGGTAGAAAAGAATATGTGAAAATACTCATGTTAAAAGTAAATATAAACTTGAAGGACGCATAAAGATTATAGTTAATTTTAATGCAATTGCCTACGTTATGTACGTACTTTATTATAGTAAAACATATATTTCAATCAATAATCTGTAAATAATATGAAAGTTTTAACAAGTAAGTATGTTCAAAGAAAATAAGATCACAAGTGTATTATATAATTGCAATAACTTTATTCATTTTTGTTGACAAACAAGTAGGTAAGTAATGATGAAACCAATTGGCCTTAGAAACTCGATAATTAATAATTACTATTAGCAACGGCTACTTATCTGCGATCTATTAGATACAAAGGTTTTATTATGTCTATTCTTTTAGGAAGTTGAAGAACAATGGTTCATAAAAATATTTTCTTGATTAATCAATGTTTTTGATCATTGACATTAAAATCAATACGAATTCTATGTTGAACTTACCGGATTCAGTTCCTATTAATTATTAATGTATTTTTTTTAAACATAGTTAAATTTTATTTGTAATTAGATAAATATTAAACAAACTAGCATTTTTCATGGTATACCTCTCACATTTCATGATTTCAGAGATGCAAAGCGCAAAAAGTTTGCGAAACACTGTCCAAGACATTAGACACATTTAAATAGGCATTGTAATTGAGAATAAATTAGTAACACCTAGTAAACTAGTAAATAATATTATCAAAACCGACAAATGTTTCAGGCTGTGGAGCGTGCTTCAATAATAATTTAAATATAATTAAAACACTCCTTCTAAATTCAGTTGAAAACTGTTCTAAATAGATAATGTCGTGCAATATGAGAACAATATAAGAACGTGAACGTGTTTTAATATTATTTCAATAGCAGGTGATAATTGAAAAATGTGTGCTTAATTTGATATGAATAACGTTGTACAAAAATAAATAATTGACCTTTGATTTTAAATGAACAATTTGAGTGAATAATGTCTATTGCCAATATAATGAGTTGATTTAGCTATTTGTGTCCCTGCGACCCTGAGGAGTGACCCTCGCCTACATACTGCTTCTACGAGTGGCTGAGAGTCCACTCCAGTGCTGGGAACACCTCCTACTGTATCTTCCTATCTTATCAGCTTTACCTACTGTTGTTTTCAATTAAGATTGACTCATCTTTATCTATCTCTTTCGACTCTGTGTTAATTTCTATGGAGCAACGTTGTTTAGTAAGACCCAGTGTTCGATTCCTATCTGCATTCTTTAAATAATCCGCCTACGAAGTGCACACCTATATTTAATTACAAAGGGGGATTTGTAGTTTATACCCACCATCCCCTGCAATGCCAGTTCGTGGCTGATTTGATATAGAGCAACATAGCGTTGAATATGTTTACCAATTACTGTATCAGGTGATATTAAAACAAGTCATCATCATCATCATCATATCAGCCGATGGACGTCCACTGCAGGACATAGGCCTTTTGTAGGGACTTCCAAACATCACGATACTGAGCCGCCTGCATCCAGCGAATCCCTGCGACTCGCTTGATGTCGTCAGTCCACCTGGTGGGGGGTCGGCCAACACTGCGCTTACTAGTGCGGGGTCGCCATTCCAGCACTTTGGGACCCCAACGTCCATCGGCTCTTCGAACTATGTGCCCCGCCCATTGCCACTTCAGCTTCGCAACTCGTTGAGCTATGTCGGTGACTTTGGTTCTTCTGCGGATCTCCTCATTTCTGATTCGATCACGCAGAGATACTCCTAACATAGCTCGTTCCATCGCCCTCTGTGTGACTCTAAGCCTTCTTATGAGGCCCATAGTTAGCGACCAAGTCTCGGAACCATAGGTCATCACTGGCAACACGCACTGTTCGAAGACTTTTGTCTTCAGGCACTGAGGAATTTCGGACGAAAAGATGTCGCGAAGCTTCCCGAATGCAGCCCAGCCGAGTTGGATTCGACGGTTCACCTCTTTCTCGAAATTGGACCTACCTAACTGGATCATATGTCCTAGGTATATGTATTCGTCTACAATTTCGAGTGCAGCGTTCTCAACTATAACTGGGTGGAGCGATACATGAGCATTACACATTATTTTTGTTTTGCCCATGTTCATTTTCAGGCCCACCTGTTGAGAAACGCTGCTGAGGTCATTGAGCATGGTACTAAGGTCATCCAGAGTCTGTGCCATGATGACTACATCATCCGCGAACCGCAGTTGAGTGATGTACTCGCCATTGATGTTGATGCCAAGTCCGCTCCAGTCCAGAAGCTTAAAGACGTCTTCCAGTGCGGCGGTAAATAGCTTCGGAGAGATCACATCTCCCTGACGCACTCCTCGCTGCAACTGGATTGGCCTCGTAGTCTGATCCTGAATACGGACTGACATAGTGGCGTTTTCGTACAAGCACTTCAACGCTTGGATATACCTGTAATCAATTCGGCATCTCTGCAATGACCTTAGCACAGCCCAGGTTTCCACCGAATCGAAGGCTTTCTCATAGTCCACAAACGCTAAGCAAAGTGGCTGGTTATACTCGTGAGTCTTCTGTATAACCTGCCGCAGCGTATGGATGTGGTCTATGGTACTAAAGCCTTTTCGGAAACCGGCTTGTTCGGGAGGCTGGAAGTCGTCAAACCTATTAGCGAGACGATTCGTAATGACTCTCGAGAACAATTTGTAAACATGGCTTAGCAGCGAGATGGGTCTGTAATTCTTCAGCAAGGTGTTGTCACCTTTTTTGAAGAACAGAACCACCACGCTCCTATGCCACGCCTCAGGCGTCGTGCCCTCGTGAATGACGGAATTGAACAATCGCTGAAGGACTTTAAGTATCGGTTTTCCACCCGCTTTCAGGAGTTCTGCTGTGATTCCGTCCTCACCTGGCGCCTTATTGTTCTTCAGGTGTTTGAGAGCCACACTAATCTCGTATAGGCTGACGTCCGGGATATCTTCGGTATAGTGTCGGGTCAACTTGGCTCTGGGGTCTTTAGCCAAATTGGCAACAGGCTGCTGAGTAGTCGTGTATAGCTGTCCATAGAACTTCTCGACCTCACTTAATAACTCGGGCTTGGAAGAAATTAGATTACCGTGTTCGGTCTTCAAACGCGTCAGCTGCCTCTGTCCAATAGACAGATCTCTGGCGAAAACTTTCGAGCCTCGATTATTTTCAATCGCATTTTTAATACGCTCGGTATTGAAATTTCGCAAGTCGCTGGTTTGCGACTTAGAGATCTGTCTACTGATTTGTCGGTATTTTGACGCATCTGCTGAAGACTGTAATCTCATTTCTTGCCTCTCTTCCATGAGTTTAAGTGTTTGGTCCGAGAACTTTTTGGTTCTTTTCGCACGGTGGGTCTTATAGAACTTAGACCCAACGGAATGGACAGTTTCCACGAACCTGTTGTTCAGATCGTCCACAGTTTCGCAATTTGCTAGGCAATCAAAGCGGTTCTGCAGTTCTAGTTGAAAGGACTCGGGGTTTTGAATATGGGCACGAGTAGGTCGGAGCGTAGACTTCACCAGTCGATACCGTTCCAGCTGAATGTTGATATTCAACGTGCCTCTAACCATTCGGTGATCGCTACCGGTTTTCACCCTATGGATCACAGAAACATCGTTGAATATTTGCCGTCTGGTAGACAAGATGAAGTCGATCTCGTTTTTCGTGGAACCATCGGGGCTCATCCAGGTCCATTTCCTGTGTGGTGGCTTCTTGAAGAAGGAGTTCATCATAAAGAGGCCCTCCTTCTCCATGAAGTCAGCCAACATTTGGCCCCTATCGTTCCGTTGCCCATATCCAAATCGTCCCACTTTCAACTCTGAACCGCTACGTTCGCCCAGCTTTGCGTTAAAATCCCCCATCACAACATTGTAATAAGAGTTTGAGGCATGTATGGCTTTAGAAATATCCTCATACAATACCTCTACCTCCTCGTCGGGATGTGTCGAGGTCGGTGCGTAAACCTGTATAACCTTCAACGAATACCGTTTGGTAATTCGGAGGACCAGGAACGCTACCCTGCTCGACACACTCTCGACTTTTACAACATTGTTCACGAGGGACTTGTGAACGATAAATCCGACACCACCCTGGGACTGTTGGTCGCCCTCCCGGTAGTAGAGCATGTTGCCGGATTCAAGGATTATCGAGCCCTCCCCCTCTCTTCGGACTTCAGACAATCCTATGATATCCCAGTGCAACTTGCTCATAACTTCTTCCAGCTCGATGACCTTTTCGTCGGACCTCAAAGTGCGTGCGTTGTATGTTGCCAGGTCTAGTCGTCGGGGTTGGCAGCGGAATCTCTGCCGGAGATTCTTAACACCCCTTGCCCCGCCGTTACCATAACCGCTGCCAGAGCCAGGAATAGCGGGGCTGCCGGGGACTAGGGGCTGTGTTTTGTTTTTGCCGTCCATACAAAGTTTTGCCCAGTACTGACCACGCTGGGCATGCGGGTTGGTCAGCGCAGTGCTAGATTACTCGCGCCGGTGTCGCTGCTGCCCGACACCGGCCTGAGGCATTTCGTAATCTAGCCTGTGGGAATGGATATACCGCCATTCGTCGGTCGCCAGAGCCTCGTCGGTCCATCTGCAGGGTGCACCACGAGCAGGTGAGGTTGGCAGTTGGGGAGACTGACTGGTACTAGCCTCCCCCTTACACCCCAGCCTCCCCCTTACACCCCTTACTTAAAACAAGTGTTAGCAACAAAAATAATATTTAGTAATTGCGTTCTTATATGTCTGGCTATAAAAGTTAGATATTTATAAATAATGACTTACTTATAATTAAATTATTAATTAAATCAAAATGACTTCTGCAAAGTAACGCAAACTTTTATTAAATGCTTTAGAAAAATTATAAATATTTGTAGGTTCTTAAAGCTGGATAAACAATGATGTAAAATGTCAGCTATAATTCTCGTCAGAACAACTCGCTGACAATGGTTGATTGCAATCATGTGGCGACAATTGTTGTGATCAAGTGCACGGCTTAGTTGCACACAGAGCAGGCACTGAGTACACCATCTATGTATAGTTACGATAATAACAAAACTGTAACAGGTCAAATCGATATTGATGCCAAAAACGTGGAAAATGGATTCAGTAGTTTCAGGGTGATGCCCGGTCAAAAAAAAATCATTATATTAATATACGTTTTTTATTAAGTACTTATAAAATACGCAAAATCTATATAGAAATATGCTCTTTCCTCAAAATTTCGGCATATTAAACTAGAGTAATAATAATAATTATAAGAAAACACTGCTATTATAAATTATAATATAAAGTCACGGGCGTCCTCATGACTGCGGAAATTTTAGTTTCTTCCAATGATTTAAAATAATTGCAAATAATAATTTTTATTATAGCTAGATTATAGTTTTACATAGATAATAGTTTTACGGTACGTAAAGTAAATTTTTTTTTAATTTTTTTTTTATTCTTTACAAGTTAGCCCTTGACTACAATCTCACCTGATGGTAAGTGATGATGCAGTCTAAGATGGAAGCGGGCTAACTTGTTAGGAGGAGGATGAAAATCCACACCCCTTTCGGTTTCTACACGGCATCGTACCGGAACGCTAAATCGCTTGGCGGTACGTCTTTGCCGGTAGGGTGGTAACTAGCCACGGCCGAAGCCTCCCACCAGCCAGACCTGAACAAATTAAGAAAATCTCAATCTGCCCAGCCGGGGATCGAACCCAGGACCTCCGTCTTGTAAATCCACCGCGCATACCACTGCGCCACGGAGGCCGTAAAAAAAATTACGTAGTATTACGTAGCACGTAGTAAGTATTCTTGTAAAGAACAAAGAAATTGATGAATTTCAACATGAAGAAGATATTATTTTTTTTTATGAAATAGTTCTCAAGCTGTGTGAGTGTGTGTAGCACGTGAGGCGTGTGCGTGTGTGTGTGTGTGCGCCGGAGTCACGGTCATTATGGGTCATTATGATTGTCACTGTAATCGATTACATGTTGCGTCAGAGCATTGTTGCCGATTTAATGGCGACGTGCTTACAGACCTCAGCTACAGTAGTATACAGGTTTTAATGTCGGAAATTCCTTTAATTATTATAGAAAAACGTATATATCTTTCAATTGCATTATCAAATCAGAATCAGAAATACAAAAAAGCGCATTATATTAGTCGGTCTATTTTGTTAAGAAATACGGAACAAACAAATTACTTATAAAATCTCTATTTCCTAATCATAATTTAATTAATTACTCGTAATTCATACTTTTAGCTTTTATTGTAAAATGATTTAAAGATTCTATAAATATAAAACCGGCTCCACTCAACGTAAAACGTCAGATTGCAGTTGCAAGTGACGTCACTAACCTGTTTCACTGGGAAACCTTCATAATCGATTTGTACAAAGAAATGTCACAATGCGAGAGACAGACACACCTACAGACGAACTAGTTGTACCGACCTTGACCGCGCCACAGCGCTGGTGTAGTGCAGGAGCTGGAGAGTGATTCCGCTATAATATTATGCTCGTCGATATAATATTCGCCTATAACAAGTTTCATTAAAATGCCAAAAATAAAATGTCACTAACAACGCAGTTGCCATGGAAATGAGCGATGTCACATCGCTGTAACGTTACAGAATGCAGGCTGTGCGGCGTGCGGACGACTGCTGTACGCTCTACAGCTTGGTGTTACATACCCACAGGCAACTGTTTTGTATTATGAAACAATGCTAACGTGATGATGATGTTTTTTGCTTGTTCTCTTAAACCACAGAATTTATTTAAATAATCTTTCACCAATTACTCGCGTCAATGAAAACACAAAACAAGTATATTCCGGAAGTCCTCACAAACAGCTCCAAGTTTGATTACTTTTTGTGAATCATGTTTTGTTTATGGTTCTGTAGTCCACGAGGAACCCTTATAGTCTCGCCCTGTTCGTCTGTCTGTCCATGCGTCCGTCTGCTTATATTAACGAGTGTGCCTCGCAGGGCTAGAGTTAGCTTCCGCAGCGACGGACATCCTAGGATCTATCGGCCGACTATGACACATAGGCGACGGCTGACTTGACGCGAGTGTGCATGCTCCCTTATAATTAATTTTCTCTACAAGGAACAAACTGCTGGAGATAATTAAATTTCTTCTTTTGCAATATCTTAGATATTTTGTATTACCTAAATTCTAAGAACTGGTGAAGACCTCACAGAAGCTATCCAGGCTATGTCTCTCGTCAATTACTTTGTGCCTACATTAGTCTCTATTTAATTCTGAAATTTATCGCCTCATTGATGAAAATGTATAAAATATAAATATTTATAAATCTACCCGATAAGCGTTACACTGTCTATCCCGACAAACGTTAGTGGATTTACAAAACATTTATATTCATAAAACTAGGTTGTTTTATCTTTTATTTTAAGATTACTGGACGGTAAGTTACATTTTGTGGATTTATGGAATTTATAACTGTATTTATTCAAATTAAAATTATGTGAAATAAACATTTCATTGCAACTAACTGAAAAAAACGATTGTAATTTCAATTGCTAAATCATAATTAAGAAGATATTCTCAAAAACGCCAACAACATTTATCAATATTGGTTTAACTCTCTTTTATAAATTAAATTAAAAATATTTGACTTCTAGGGGATGCCAAATATGTTATTCTATTAAATATTTATTTAAAAGTTAGAGGAGAGGAATCATTTATTTATGAATCACAAATAATATTATACATAGCATTTTATGTAAAATACAATTCATGAATATTATGGCAAATTACTTCTACAATAATGTAATTTATTTTTCACTTTGCATTGCCTTAGGCGTTGTTTATTTTATAAATATTTGAACTATCGAATAGGCCACGACACTGTGCACCGCCGCGGGCAGGATACGCGGGCGGGTGTGCACAGGTGTTTCCAACACTCGTACGTATACAAATGTATCAAACATGTGCCTCGTGAACATCGAGACAAATCTTGTGTCTCTCTTCTGATATGTCAGAATATTGTCGGACCGTCTTTTGAAAACATATTTCTAGGACAACAGACAGATTTATCTGTTTTTTTTTAAACTTTATTGAAGTTGGAGACTCCATTTTTTATACAAGTTCATGTCGTGATGTATTACTGTAATATCACTTGAAAAATATCAAATTTTCATGACAAGCTTTTAGACTTTTCATTACTTGGGATGTAATTCAAAATAATTACATTTCCTCATTTTCCAATTAACCTAACTTCTGGTTTCTTTATTATCTGATAACAACGCTAGAAGATGTGACAAGCGACTTCGTTATAACATTTGGAAATTTTTTGGTAGTGCAGTTTTTGTAGGACAAAAGCAAAACAAAATGTTAAAAGAAACTCAACTGACTTCATAAAATATGTAGATGTTACTATACTAATAAACTAAAAATAATATCGTATGTACGTATGTCTTATCTACTGATATACCTAATGTTACAAGGCGTTGGAAAAACAAAACAAAATACCTAAAACATTAAGAACACCTTTATTTGTCTTGGTACCGCCTTAAAACCGATCACTAGATAGATACGATACGATACGATGTAATTTGTCGATTTTTGCTATATTATCTACATAATATTTGTATTCAATGAAGTTGTTTGTATTTTTTTAAAAGATTTTATTTATCTAACTTCATTAACAATAATCGTAAAATTTGACCTTAAAATAAAAAAAGTACTTTGGTATTGTAATAAAATAGCTCCAGATCGTTATTAATTTCCCTATTAGAACCTAGATAATAGATATTTATTCTTGGTAGGTATATAATAATCAATTATTTGAGTAAGTACATTTTTATAGTTTCCCTAGCTAGCTAGAGCACCGGGCCGTGTTTTATTATTACACAGAAATTATATAGAATATTAGAATATATTTCAAATATTATTATAGTGAGCACTTTTTTTGTAAGTCACTATCGAGGAACAAGGTACCTAACACCAATTTTTACAATTAGGGGCGAAACTAAATAATGTTTTTTTAATAAAAAAAAATCATAGCGAGATTTAAAAGAATGAATCCAGAACCTCCGAATGCCTAGCCGCACAGGGTAACCACTAGTCGCACAAGTCTCACACCCAGGAGTTACGCTTCAAATCAACAAGACACACCTCTCAAGATAGAGCTTTTAAGAGTTCCACCGTGTAACAGTGAATATATTACTATCATTGATAATGTTTACTGGATCAATATCTCGAGCAAACAATAAACACTCAAACAAGACGAGCCGATATTAACTGTGACGCAGATTATAGTATAATAATAATTAATATAGGTATAACTAATATAATAATTATTATCTTTTTTATTTCACTAGCTGAGTCTGCAAACTTTGTTCTGCCAAGAATGCAATTGGGGGTAGGAGGGAGTTAGTAGGTTGGTCTTCCTATATTTCAACCTATTCTGTAAAAATCAGATGTCCATCAAAATAATTGCTTCCAAATCAGTTCGTCCGTTTGTAAGATACGACTGACATACAAAGACGCACGCAATAAACTTGCAATAGCACTCTGTTTCATCGACGGATGATTATTTTTTATGGACTTAGCATTGTAGTTTAGATGTTTGACGCACACGCATTTAACTGGACACTAATCGCAAACTACAGATGCAAGAAGCTGAAAGCATATATGCAAATAATTACTTACTAACTATCTAAATTAATAAATAACTAAATTAATAACAGGTGAATATTGTTGATATTTTAACTAAATATCAACAATATTCACCTGTTATTAATTTCAGAAATTATATTATTATTATTATGTTATTTGGTGTCTTCATTTCAAATAGCGTTTAATTTTACATTGCGAGATATTGGCGGGCGCCTGTGTCGCTGATAGTGCTGACATTATGAAACTTGTTTCACTTTTATTATAATTTTGTTTATTCAGGTAAAGGTTATTGACTTTTTAACATTCTGTATTATCGCTGTAATATGACTTATCAATGTATTTTTCAATTATTTTAGCTTTCAAAAATAAAATAAAACCTAAATACCTAGATATTTCGCTCGTTAAAACTATTGATTGTTATTGGTTAAGTTTTGTTGTAGTTTAATGAAGTCATTTCAATAAATGAATAACACAGTCCTGGTAATGAAGCACTATGGTAAAATTTAAACTTTAATTGTAATTAAATAATTAGGTTAATTTTGAATTTTTTAAATGCAAAATTTCAATATTCGGTAATTGTTCATAACTTGTTCATAACATTTAATAATAATATAATTGAACATGTAATAATTAAAAGAAATTTATTTTAATAATTAAATTTAAATTATTTTGAATTGAAATTATTTAATATCATTTTCTGAATATTTAAATTGTACCTTATTAATATTATGTGTCTAAAAAAATTAAGACTTAAACTTACCCGGTTTTGGAGCAGTAGTACAATCGTCAGCACTCATCTTGAAGCAGGAACAACTTAAAAACTTTTTTTTTTCTATTTTTATTTTTTTAAATAGTCGTTATAAATGCACAGTCCACTCGCGGCCGGTAGTATCGGCAAGGGCAGCGCCTTGCAGTGCAGGAAGCCTAGACAGTGCGCGGGCGCCGCTCGGCATTACTTATATATCGGCGTCAATATCCGACCGCGCCGCGGATTTCCTTCCTATTTTATTATTTACTGCATTGTTTACTAATATTCATTTTGGTGTTCATATATTTGGCAGTGCGACAGCCTTATATGAGCACCTTAACGTCCAACTAAGTGAAGAACTAAACATTAGATGGTTAATGTACGACCAATGAGGATTGTAACCTAACCCTCCAGAATTTGAGCTCGGTCCTATAGCTTAAAAGTAACCAAATTTTAAAAGTATGCGGCAAAATGCTGAGTTGGGGCCTTTTTCTAGGTT
Organism: Bicyclus anynana; assembly: GCF_947172395.1. Lineage (NCBI taxonomy): Eukaryota > Metazoa > Arthropoda > Insecta > Lepidoptera > Nymphalidae > Bicyclus > Bicyclus anynana. Next base: position 16,794,940 of record NC_069096.1, on the reverse strand, counting down.
ATGCCACATATTACAGGGAATTCTTTAGTGCCCCAATATTTGAGTGGACAGTTAAGCCATAATATAATTTAGATTTAATATTATGTGGCACTACTTAAAAATAAAGATCTCTTTTTTCTATTATATTCGGTTCTAAGTACCACTTAAAGGATACCTTTAAGTGGTACTTATCTAAACCGAATATAAGACCAATTTTCATATATTGTTGGGCCCAGATTTGATGAATGAACCATTGCAATGTCCAAATTAGTATCATTTATTAGGGGTAGGGCAGTGCAGGGTAGGGATAGGGAAGAAGTGCACATAAGTCAAAGCGAAGCTTGATCGGGTCCGCTAGTTTTCATATTATATTGTTGGGCCCAGAAACAAAAAACACATTTCAAGAAATACATGGGGCAAGCTAAAAGTTTTGCACTTCTAGCTAATCGGAACTATTTGAATTTTGAAAATTTTAAACGTTGCAACCTTCTTAGTAATAAAAACAAAATTGGGAGGAAATCATTTGTCAATTTTTTTTTACCCACATCAAAGTTCTACGTACGCAACGAAAATGGAATAAGTGGAAAAGATTTTACAGCGATGACTGTTTATGATTTAAAAAGTTCGCGCTCTGCGCAAGACTGTGTTGCTCGTCTCCAAAATGCTTTTGGGAGAGAAGCACCGTGAGGCGATGGTATGCTGAATTTGAGAGAGGTCGAGTTTTTTGCATGACTCTAGCCACAAACGGTCAATTATTCTCACGTTTCTCTAGCACCCACAACTATTATTTGATCGTGTGTTGGTCACTGCGTAAATGTCTTGTATAGTATGCCGCGTGGGTACCGCCGTTTGCTTTACAGAAACGTGAGAATAATTGACCGTAAATGGCGACCTTGACGAAAGTTGGGCGGCCTTCAACTGCCGTCAACGTAAGCTACTGTTAAGAAAGCACCCTGTGATTTCTTTATTTTCCCCAAAATTAAAGATCTGATGAGAGGTTTTACTTTTACCAACTCCGAAGAGGCTGTGATAGCGTTCAATCAGCACGTAGAAAACATGCCTTTAGATCTGTGGTGCTCCTGTTTTAAAAATGGTTCGATCGCATGAAAAAAAAATTAAAATGTAAAGGGGAGTATTTTGAAAAGCAAACATAATAGTTTTTTATTTTGTGTTATTTTTATTGTAGTTTGTAATTTTTTGAAGTGTTATTTTTGTTCTAGTTAGTAAATTGTGTATCACCTGTACCACAGTAGATATAACAAGCCTGTACTGTTTTGTTAGTAATTATATAAAATTATAATGTATATTTGTAGCCCGGGAAGACGAATTGGGCAACTGTAATGTCTTCCCGGGTACTGTTTAGGTAAATAAATAAATAAAATATTTTGAAAAGCAATAAACATATATTTTGGTTATAACATGTTGTTTTTTTTTAAGTTACGCAAAACTTATAGTGTAACCAACTATATGTATTAGCAATTGTGAATTTTAATGATTTTTATTTATTAAATTAATAGTTTGTCGACATTGTTTTCAGTAACTCGCTGCGCCCAAAATGATCGGTTTCCTTTATTAATTCATCGATCATCATTATCATTAGAATGAATTTCCACTGCTGGACATAGGCCTCTTACATGGACTATGAAATGGCATCCAGCGGCTCCCTGCAACCCGCTTTATGTCCTCAAAGTATATATTGCAAGTAATGGCCATAAATGACCACGTTGGGCATGCGGGTTGGTCATTCGCTGGCCTAGACTTCTCGCACCGGTGTCGCTGCTACATTTGTGAAGTCGAATGGAAATGGTTACACCACCATTAGTCGGTCGCCAGAGCCTCGTCAGTCCATCTGCAGGGTGCACCACGAGCAGGTGAGGCTGGCAGTCGAGGAGACTAACTGGTACTAACCTCCTCCTTACACCCTAAATTGAAGGCTTTTAAATAAGTTGTCTATTCTGCTCTGCAGACAATTATAATGATACATTGTTTATCATGTTAATTGACTGCATGCACTTGAATAGTAAAAGATTAAATAAAAAACATCTATCATAGTAAAATTAAATGTTTTCATGTTAAGTAAGTTTTTCAAGTTAAGAAGGAGACAAAAATGGCCTTAAACCTTGTTATTTTGTTATTAGTTCTCTGGACTTTGGCAGAAACTTTCCACGCGTCTCGATTAGATGATTTGCACACTATATTCGCAACGAACGAATACAATTTGATGATTTACATTATACGATATTATACAATATCTAATATTTATAATAATTTACACTTGTATTATCATAAAACTTCACTTAAGAGAAAAAAGCATTATAATATGTCATTATTCACGATCACAATAAAGTAATAAAATTAATTTTCTTAAAAAGATAGTTAGCTATTTAAAATAACAAAGGTACTATTATAACCATAGATTAAAGATAGGTCTCTCGACTTGTGAAGCAAGTAAAAATATATTATTTAATAAATAAAATAAAGATAGAGCTTTGGAGTTGATGGTGTATAATCTGTATCGATACTAATATTATAAATGGAAAGAATGTCTGTCTGTCAGTTACTTTTTCACGGCTAAGCTGCTTAACCAATTTAAAGAATTTTAAACAGAGATAAATAGGACCTTGGAGCAGAACATAGGCTTATTTTTATCTCAGGAAACACCATGATTACCGCGAGATTTGTGAAAAACAGTAATTTGCGTGGGCGTCCGCTTGTATTTAGTAAATGCTTTTCTGGTGCTCATTCTTCTGATTGGTTATACTCATAATAGAGTATAAATCCGCACAAACTTAAGCTTTTTTTGTTTTTTTTTTTTTTTTTTTTTTTTCTTCGGGGAGGAAAAAAAAATCCCTCCGGACTTCTGCCGGCTAGTCGGCAGGGCATGTCCGACTTGCACGGACTAAAAATAACCTCCTCGTGCTTCGTGGTCAGCGCGGAACCGCTTAGCATTTCTTCACGCTGGCCATGTTTTATATTTAGATCTGTCGCTTTTCTTCTGCCTCTTTTTTTTCTCTTCTTTTCATGGTGGCTCGGACCATATGGGCGTACTTTTGCCACTCTTCATCGCTCGACAGCATGCGGGTGATAAGGTTTGCCGCGTTTACCTCGCCGCTTGTTCCTTCAGCCGCAGCTCTTAAGTCTGAGCAACCTGAGCACTCGAAAAGTGCGTGCCTCGGGGTATCTTCTTCGTCACAGAAGTAGCATGTCTCGTTATGAGCTTTCCCAATGGCGAAGAGGTAGGTCTTAAAAACTCCATGACCGCTGAGTGCCTGCGTTAGCCAGCGGTCTACCTCTCCATGCTGTCTCTTGTGCCACCTTATAAGGTCCGGGATCAGTTCCCGCGTCCAGGTCCCTTTCCCTTGTCCCTTCCATTCACTCTTCCACTCCGTCACAAACTTGGGCTTAAAACAATATAATTAATGAATTTTCTGTCATCGTCATAATCAGCCGATGGACGTCCGGCTGACGCATGCCTGGTGTAGTTCTCGTCGCCTGCAGCGAGAGGCTCTCTGTTACTCGCTTGATGACATTGTTCCACGTAGTCCCCAATAAACTAGGATCGACTAACTTTGTGCTCACCGGTGCGGGGTCGGCATTCCAGCTCAAAGGGACCCCGTCCGTCGACTCTTCGAGCTATGTCCCCGACCATTGCCACTTCAATATGTTATATAGCTTTGTATTCAATATGTTATATAGTTTTCGACAAGCAGCATGAAAGCATGCAAGCAAATATGACTGTGTGGCTGTTGTACAAAGCAAACTGTCAGCTAACATTTGGTGGAGCTCACAATGGACACGCCCAACAATACATATAGGTTTATGGCCATACAAAGTAAGGCCACTTGGTGTACTTAATAAAAAAATAGGAACTACATCGAAATAAATTACAATGCACACAAATTAAATAATAATTGAAATATTTTAACAAAATAAATTGAACCGACTTCAAAGATGCATAAATATAAGAAGTGAAAAATAAGATCGTACTATCTTTTGATCAGTTTTAAGATGGTGCTCAGCCTTTACATCCTCTTGAAGTCAGTTCAATGTTAAGAAGAGTTTATTTTTCCGTTTTTAGTGTGTTATATAGTAACCGTATATGCCACCAAAAAATAATATAAGAAAACTATTGAATATGTCTATGATATCGAACCAACACAACAGTAGGTATGTAGGTGATAATATTTATAAATAAAGGCTTGCAATAAGAGCATTATGATAATTAACCAGCTGGTAACATAGCAGAACTGCCCCTTGGCGTAAGCTAGTATTTTGTAAACAAGATAAATTATTTTTTCAAGTTAGAAAAATATGTTAGTAGGTATATAAATATTTTATTTTTTCAAACAACATTATCTACCTACACTATGTGTATATGGTGGTTAATTACATACAAACGTACACACAAAGGCTACCTACATGTGGGGCACTGCGCTTAAGGCTTTTCTAAACGAACACAAATAGTGCACGCTCCTTCTGTTTATTAATTTTATGAGGTCGTTTACCTTTCATTTATAGTAATACTTGTTTTTGTTCGCGACTTTTCCTATCTGTCGTGATAGTAACTAGTGACCATTATGACAGCTCATTTTGACCCCCTACGCAAAAAAGGGGGTTTATGATTGACCTCAACCAACTACTTGATTTGCCTATTGCAAACGTTACTACAGATATATAGATAAAAAAATATTTAATGCTAAATTTTTTATATACCAAAAAATGTTTTATGGCAGATATGTTTTATTGTAATAAAAAAATTAAAAATAAATAAAACTTTAATAGTAATTATAAATGAACAACCTTCCACTAAATGCACCTGAAAGTACTTTTAAAAAAGTATTTTGCAAAACGAATGTTACAGCCACATGTGATATTATAAACGTGTTTCTGCCGTCAGTGTTATACAAACACGCCTACCTGTAAACATTACTCTTACGAGTACAAGCAAAGTTTAACTGTATTCTCAAAAAAAAATCTCAAAAACAGAATAATTGTAACTTCGACCAAATTCCCCTCTGGTGTGAGCATTTTTACTGAAAATAACCTCAAAGAAAGAAAAGCGAACCTACGACCCGACCCAGAATTCGAACCCAGTACATTGTGATTTGAAACAGGTTAACCATTGGACCTGCGAGACGGTTACAGAGATTATAAATTGTGATAATAATAATTAGAGGTAGTTAATAGAACTATCAGTGGTAGTTTTTACAAATACGAAATTAGATACAAGTATAAAATATGCTATTTAAACGAGTAGTAATATACAAGACATTGCGAGCAAAATGGAAGTTCATCCGAAAATCGGAACAAAAATGCGGAAACACAAACACATGTCGCGTCACCTTGATACCGTATCGTAGTGCGGCACTTGTGGCGATCAATATAATTATTGATTGATAAACACTGGCGCCTGCTGCCTACGCGCTATTTATACCAACAGTTTTATACTTTTCTACATTCCTTTTATTTGATACCACCTGGTGCAGAAAGTTTCCACTGGAATAGAACTTTGTGGACTAGTAGCTGGTTAGGGAATTAGACAGTTTCTTTTACTTATCTAGAGCAGGTTTTCACCACAGAAATAAAGTTTACAATAGCTTCTAACACTTAAATCAAATGAAAACGAGAAGTCTGAGAAGTGCTGAATTGTACGAAGCACCGCGTGGTCTTTGAGCTTTTGATCGAATGCAAGCCAGATACTACGTACGAGCCCCAGCCGTGTCGTGCTCACGAGTCTCAATAGTTTTCAGTATTAAGAGCGCGCAGCGCGTCGGTACGATATAGATAAAACTCGAAGCGCAAACGAGACGCCGAATTATGACTTTCACGTGAGTGAAAAGCACGGAGCGATTGACGCACGACGCAAATTTTATGACGTGACGTGAGCGCCAAAACCATTTTTACCTAATTGCAAGTAAATTAAACAACATAACGAAAAACAAAATGGCCATGTTCAAGATATATACCTAATTTTCTATACAAAACAAAAAATTAACAAAATAAGTTTGTGTTTCCTGAGATTGAAAGCAAAATGTGAGCAAAACTTGTATTTTTCAAAAAAATAAACTATCGAGAAAAGTTTTACAAATTGTGTATTTTGTATAGTCATATCGAAGCTAACACTTTGAAATATCATTTACCCAAATACCAGACTCCTAACTTTTCCAGAATCTGAGATCCAGAACCATTTGTAACCACCAAATTACATATTGCACACTCTTAAGGGAAATACTGCATGCCAAACTCTACTGCAGTGGGCCGGTCTCAGAGGTAATAATAGCCTAACATAATAATTTGTCAACTTTTACTCCTATTGTAGGTAAGTATGGTAGTCAATTATGGAATTTGAATCGTGGTGACTTCAGAAGGAAGCAGATTCAAAGAGTTTAAGGCTTTAAGCCTGTTCAAGTACTTATAAAGCATTTTTTTCAATATTTTTTCTTGCGATTTAGTCTCGCTACCGTCATTTTCTCCTTATTTTATGAAGGCTGAAAAGCTGTCAGTCTTTATGAAACGAGGTCTGTCTGAATATTGCAAGTTCTCGCTCTGAAAAAACCGATGAATGAATGTGTTGCTACAATTAGTAACAAAAATTGTATTTCTTCCATGTAACCCTGCCACTGGCTTAAACTGCACTATCTCTTAACTTCAAGTAAATGGCAATCAAGCGCTAACTTGTCATTGAAGTAACCCTTCAGGTGGGTCTCTCTGAGTCTGGAACACAGCAATGCTGTTTGTTAGCAGATAAGAGCAGATAAGAATAAAACACGGTGGTACTTCCTCAGATGTCCTCTGTTTGAAACTCCACAAATCTCTTCCTGTTTGATTAACGTAATAAATAATAAACAGAGACATTCCGTCATCACATCCATTACAGCCTCACTATGTTTCATCACAATGGACACAGCCCGAGTAGGTGTAGGTAGTATGCATTTCCCAATACGTCACGTACATCCGGCGCCATTTTCCTCAAGCGGTTGCGTAATTATCTGGAAAATGCTAATATTACAGCTACAAAACAAAGCTACTACATTTCCACGTTTCCGCATTGTTTCATATTTTCAATAAATAATAGTTATTGAAAAATAGTGCGGAAACCTTCTGCCGCAGACAAACGGATGAATCGTTTCTGACTCAACTGAAAATCGAACTCGTAAAATTTTCCAACAGATTTCAAAAGAAGAGGTTCTCACATTATCATAACATATCGCACCGTTTACCTGCTGACCTATATACCTCTCAACCTAATGAATGTAATAAGTTAACCCTTTAGTTACCACCATTAAATCATGACATAACTGGACGTTTCAAAAGTGCTTGTAAACTAAGCCTAATGAAATAAATGAAATTTGGCTTTTAACCTTAAGTAAAATGTAAATAAAAATATATAATAATTACATATTGAAACTGTACGGGTATAAACTGTAGGTATTATAGCAATCATGTTAAACTTCGGAATAAAATGAAGTTAGTTGTGTATGCAAAAATTAAGGTTTACCTACCTGTACAAAAATACAGTGTATATCCCAGGTTGTGTGGGTTGACCCATAATTTTAGCTTAATTGACTAGTACTGACATTTATTACCATTTATCTAAAGATTTAAACGCATTTGATATAGAATTAGTAGACATGGCCAAAGTACCAAACGCTTGCGAGGAAAATTTTTGAGGAAAACCGTTGCGGTAAACGTCGTCTACCAGCTGGCTGCTGGGAGGTGACGAGGACGATGTGGTCACTTCCTGGTCTGCTGCAGCCGATCGTTGACACGTACGGCATACGTGACATAGACCGAATGCTGAACCGTCACACAAGTCAATCACTTACTCACTCGTTGAGCACTTCTGTGTACCTATTATGTATCTCGGTGTACGATTTACCTTAATAATCATCATTATCAGCCTATTTTGACGGCCCACTGCAAGGTTTCCCTCCTTAGATGAGAGGGGATATGGAACTTAGGCCCACCACGCTGATCCAATGCGCGTTTAATTAAATGGCAATGATTTTATATTATAGATAGGGTACGTGCCCACGAAATCACCGTAAAAAGTGATCCTAATTTAGCTACACCACTAAGCGCACATCATGCACAATTTTGTCTTTAATTCCATTATATATATATTTTTTTAGTTTTTACACTTCCTGAACATATAACTTGACATTGTAAATTATATTTAGGTATTATTTGTTTAAATAAAGTTCGTTGTTTAATATGCGACTAAATGAAATCTGGGCACTTTACCTATGATCGTCGATTCGAACGAATTCTACGTCTACGTATTACGTATTCACTTGATGTCAGATGAAAAATAAGTAATTATTTCTACTAATGAATAATATTCGACAATACCTTACCTTTGAGGCTTTTAACTGACTGAAGTTGATTTAACTTCTCACTAAGTCAATACGATGACATAACGTATGCTAAGTACTGGCACGGGAAAGAACTTGCGACCTAGATACCTACCAAACAGTCTAAGCGTTTGCATTTTAATAGATTTTCGTTAAGAAACAGAAACTGCAAATAACAAGGAAAACTATACATAAATGTGTAATGAAAACTAACTACCTACCGATTAATTGTTACTTAATCTAGAAATAAATTTTCCATAACAAAACCCACTCGAGAAATCAGTATTAGTTAGTATAAAACAGTAACTTCACTGCATCATAGTCGGTTACTAGCCATGCCCAAAGCCCTTCACAATTTGACGACGAATACTATAACCAGCTTATCTATTTATATATAATCTTTATAATATTTTTGTCCATTTGAATAACAGCCTGTGTTACTTGATAATACAAATATTACAACTAGAGGACGCCACAAAATGCGTGCGTCCTGCGATCTCCTTAATACGACCCTGTCGCAAAATCCGTTCTTACCAGACATCTACTAACTATAAACTACCTCCCTGTCAAATACATCTTTAAACGTAAAGTAGTTTTCCATATTTCGTGATAACCTTTCGCTTAAAATCTACTACTATACTACTATTTCGCTAGATACACAGAAGCATTAAAACTTTTATATTGTAAATAGGAAATGGAACTATATAATACTTTGTATTAATGTTATTGCTTCTTACATTACGTTTTAATTAACAAATTAATAGCTAATCAATAGTTCAATTAATATTATACCTACATCTCATTAGACGTGCAAATCGTTACGAATTGTGTTGTGGACTTGTATACAGGCTGATTTTTTTATGGTAGGTACTGTAGACAATCTAGAGTTCTGGAAACTTCTGAAAATTGTGAAGTATTTGGCCTGGTGCCAGAGGCTTGTCCTGCACATATATGTCCATTTTTTCCCCTATTTAAGTGGGAAAGAGGCTGGACAGATGTAAAATAGAAAAGTGCAATGCAATTTGGTACTTTAATCATAGGAACATACCCCATTGTGGCTCTCACAAAGGTTATTCAAGTATTCTTTAACTTGTTTATTTTAAAATGCTTTTATTTTGATACGACGATCTGTATTGAAATGAAATGAAATGAAATGAAATTTATTGTTAAAATAATGTATTACTGTACAAAGCTACTGTGTTAATGCTTATAATTATATATTTTTTGCCGTATTTAAAAAAAAGGCTTCGCTAATTAATTAATTTTTCGCATTAGTCAAATAAGAACAAAACGCTTTAGAACAAAAATTTTGTAAGTAACAAAAAAAATTAAAAATATTAAAGTCATATAGTCATGTTGTAGCGATTAGAAAATTTAAAAAAAAATCTAGTTCATTAAAAAAACACGACCTGTAAAAGGATGCAAAATGCAAATTAGATTTAATTTTCGAAAGCTGTAAAACATCGAAATGATGTTGCATTCATATCGTGACGATGTCGCAGCACCAGAAGAAGTGTGTGTTTGATGCTGATGTGTACCTACTGTACGGAACACGGAAACTGAACTGAACTATAAACTTTGTAGTGTAACATATCTATTGCCTTGTTAATCCTGTTGATTCAATAGTTAGCCTGTGGTTTTAAATAATGAAGTCTTTGTTTCGAATCCTAGTTACGGTTATATGAGATACTGAGTTATTCTCTCTTTTAGTTGCTGGGAAGTTGATGGTGTCACACCCCTCTGCCTCGGAAAGCGCGCTAAGCAGTCGGTGCTGGTCAAAGTCTTACACCTGATGGTGGTCGTTAATGAATCTAACATTATCACCCTAAGCCAGTCAAACCGTATTGGAGCGTGGTGGGTCTAAGCTCCATATCCCCACTCCTTTATGAAGACCTAACCCTGTAGTGAGGTAGTCAAAATAGGCTGATAATGATTGCCTTTTTATTAAGATTGTGTACATGCAAACTCGTCATCAGCCTGTATAGCGGAGAGGGTCAAAATCGTAAACATTGTCATTGAGAGAGCGCGCGATGCTCACACCGTCAGCAGGAAGTTCCTGTCGCCGACACGCGACTGACTCAGGCTGTAGGCTGGAGGCTGTATGACGAGCACCGATTGTGTACTCCTTCTGGAACTTCCACCACCTATTGAATCTAATTAACACACAATGTGAAACGGTTGAAGACACGAGGGATGGGTTGGCGGCCTTCGGGTGAGAATGTTTTACTCTGTCACGAAAACTACCGGATGTTTATGTATTGACTAGCACTAGCGTTTGCAGCCGCGTAGTTCCCAGAGCCGTAGGAAAATGGGGATAAACGTAGCCTACATGCCCGGGGATAGTGAAGCTTTAAAATACAGAATTTTTGAAATTGGGTCAGGAGTTTCAGGAGGCTATTTAATGCAAATAAACCAACAATCAAATGTTTTATCTTTATAATGTTTTTTAGATGACCGGGATACTAGGCATAAACGGCCCTCTGATAATCCGGTGGTGTAACACAACGGAAACATAACAATTCCGGGCCGAGAATTTTTAGATTATGCCGGATATGCCGATTATTTATTAGGCCGGATAGAATATATTTAATTATATATCGACCCATGAGCTAAGACCCCAATGAGGCAATCAACTTGAGGCGCAAATGGTAAGCCTCATCTGCCTGCAATTCGCAATGCCGCTTGGCATCAGGAATAAAATATAAGATAAGTACCTGAACATAAATTATTCTGAGTAGACATTTATTCACTGTATCAAGCGACATTTTCCCCAAACATGACTTCACACAGCCCCATCATTAATAATTATGACATGTATGTTCTCCATGTGTGTATGTGTGTGCCGGAAGTGGAGTTTTCCCGAAGATGATCACGTGCGCCATTTGTCCTTTTAGAACTTAATTACAAACACATTTGAAGGGTCAAGCTGTTTTACTGTGTTCTCCAACTTGATCGTCAAGACGTGATAATAATATTAGTTTTAGAATTATTAATCATTGTTTAGACCACCTAATGTATAATTTAGACAAAAGGGATTGACAAAATATATTGTTTGGGATATTAGTAGAATTGATAAGAACCTTTATAATTGTGATACCTACTTGACCACCGCTCCGTACAAATTTTGTATATTTATAAATGAACTCGTCAAGTCTGGTGACAAACTCCGGTCATGGCCAGTTCTCGCCCTAAAGGCAAATATGTAACCATCAATATAATAACTGTTTGCTTTCGTTGAAGTACCATTCCTGGCGCACGTCAGCTCGATACTTGTTTGTTAGGCCATACAATACAAACTGAAGATGAGTAGATAACCAAGTATCGCGTGCAAAGGCGTAGTTAGTAGTAGGCGTAATAATAATAGATTATCAATTTTTAATATCTCGGAATAAAAAACATATAAAGAATTTCTAAATCCCAGACAATCCAATCTTTAAGGGTTCTATAAGAAAGCGCATTACCTTTAAAATTATTTTATATTATAATATATTATGATTATATATGAATACTTTACGGACGTGTCTCCTATCTATAAAATTGTACTCAATTTAAAAATTTTAAAAGTAGGTAAATACAATTAAACATGAAAGTACGTAATAATAAATTAAAAAAAAAATATTATTAGTTGTGTAAAAAATGCCTATGCATTTCTTCAACATTGAACCAATATCCTCTAGTAGCTATGTACTACGAGTATGTTTGGATATTTAAATGAAAGGATTAAATCATGTACCATATTCTTGACTTCCAAAAAGTTTAGCCTTCTTGACCTTCGCTAAAACAATATTTATTTTATTTTAAGCAAATTACATAACTTACATTATCCTTTTACGTTTTATTTGTATTGTATTAGTCGTAAATCGCAATCCTCAAAAATATAACTGTTTGCTATCGCTCTCTAATATTTCCCTCCAAATGGACTGGCAAATAAATAAACAGAAACTGCCCATTGATATCTTATTCAAAGATACACTTAAATGAATCTAAAAAATATAAATATTAGAAGTGAAACTGGAACATCACAAATACGTGCTAGATGTCAAACTTTACCTACCTCAGGTTCGCCTCGGGTTGTCAGGCGACAATGTACTGTCAGACGAATCCTTTCACATCCCCTAACACTTATTGCTCTATTATTATAGGCGATGCTTTCTAATTTTCTACCAAAAATCAATTAGCTGGACTATTTTTAGGGGGCCGTTTATCATTTTTAATAACTTACATAATTGAAAAAAAATATATTTATCATGATGCAAACATGTGGGTCAACTTTTCGACTTGATATTATATTATTTAGGTACTAATAATCTAGGCTAGCTAATAAGTTATAAATAAAAACATAGTTTTCGCGTCACAATTGCGTATTTTAAGCTCCTGAAGCTTAATTCTGAACAATATTAATGATATTAATGACTAGATAGTCTATTAAAAGCATCTGGCTAAATAAAGGAAGCTAAATTCGAAGATGAAAATTGTCTTCAAACTTAAATTGCTTTAAAAATAAACGTTCCTGGTAGTCTCTTTATATTTGACCCCTGCGAATCCACGTAAAATTTTGTTTTAGAAAAATATCGCGGGAATTTCGGATTTTTTTGGGATTGAAAGATTGTTAACTTGGGAAATAATCGCGATTACAAATTTACGCTAAGTCGGCTTAGTAGTTGCGGCCTGAAAGAGTAAAACCATACTTACAGACAAACTTTTGCCTTTGAACGATTTCCCAAGTGCGTATCCATGTGAGCTATCTATCGTGGTGACGGCGCGATCGTCACAGCAAACAGTACGTGCCGCCGTATCGGTGAGTGGAGGGTTTTATTTATCGGCGGGCTATTTGCCGACCCCGTAGTGCGCCTTATGTACATACTAGACAAATCGAGATAATACAAGGTGACTATCTTTTTAAAACGAATATTTGAAAATTTTGAAAATACTGTGTTAGGTACGGGAAAGATGAGCGGTCGGGGATCAAACCTCTCGGCGTGAATCCGGCCAAATATTGAGGCTTCCTAATTTGATAATATTTCTTTATCATTACCTAAAGCCTATCTTTAATAGCTTATTGCAGAAATCTGAGGAGAAAGGAACGGATTTGGAGCTTGGACTCACGACGGCACTCCAATGCGAAAGTCAGAGAATAAAGAATTCTTTAATAATAAAGAATAAAAATACTTAATTCATAACTTAAGAGAAACATAGGGTATATTATAACAAATTATGTTAAAATTCCACAGTTAAGGCTTATCTCAAGTGGGAAATTCGAAAAACCCTTTATAGGGGAAAAAGACTAATTAATATTTTAGTTAGATCCCTACGGAATAGTGCGTGTTCTAAGACACGTATTGAGTACGGATCCATAAGTAAGTCGTGTAAAATACGTAGTTCTTGCCTTCAAGATGTAACAAACGCCCGTCATATTTCTCGATAAACATCAACTTATCGCCGTAACAAATGTCTTTCGGGTAAAATGTAAACGCGCTATGAGGACAAAAAATGGTGGTCATTACAGGACGGAGTCAAAGAGTTTAGAGATTCTAGATAGTCTATTAAAAACTCTACTTACCTACTCTACCTACACGGCCGTCTGTAGTATTGATTAACGTCTTCAACGTTCTAACGTAACTTTAAACTGAAAAAATATTCCATCTGTTTAAGCGCTGCCACTGAAACGCCGATTTGCGTCAAAATTAGTTTAAAAGTAGATATTATTTAAAAAAATGTCTTTGTTTTATTTTTGTTGAAAGTTATGTACTGTGCTTTATCTTTGAATCACGACTCGGAAAATACAATAGGTTCAAAAGGCCTAGAATCTAGAATCGTAATACGAGTTGTTAAATAAAAGAAAAGTGGTATTCGTATTTTTCAAGATGTCTTAATTCTTTCTTAAGTTTGAATCAGTCTTAAGTCTCAATCAATGAATGTTTTTATTATAATAACAATGTCTATCGCTGGTGCTGATAAGAAATCGAGTTGTTCTCAATTGTTGTCATTTTGTGGGGAAACATAATGGAGAGACAACATAACATGTGAGGAGACTCTCACAAAATAGGAAAATTACCTACGAAGTCATTCAACGTTGACATTAATTTTACTTCATAATTCTGGAAATACAATTGTTTGATTTTTTGAATGCTTAGTTGGAAGTTTAAAATACCTGATCAGTTTTAATTTAAAACGAAACTAAATATTTAAAACAAAATATATACATGCGTGTTGAGCCACGCATGTATGTTTAAGACCTCTCCACACAAACACACACACACATATATGTAGCACACAATCTGATAAAAACAAGTAGAAAAACCATTCCCACTTTACATGTAGGAAAGGTACCCCAAAACGAATACTTTGAGATTTTACGACTTTGTGGGCATTTTCAATGAACATAACTGACTGTTACTGTGACTGTTAACATTGTTAGGTAGGTTGTGTGGGGTTTACCTTCTGCAGGTTTTCGTATTCTATGCCACGGCGGAGGCAAATTATGGGCAGCGCCGCGGGCAGAGGGCGCTGATATCGTGACATGTGTAACGCATCGCACGGAGCCCTATTTTTTGTATGGTTTTTTTATATTTTTTGTATCTTAGTCTTAGGTAACTTGTAAAAACCTACCTAATCAGTTTACCTACCTAACAATGTTCATCAAATGCGATTTGATGTAAAAATAAAAGATACTTATTTAAAAAACAACATTTGTCCTCAAATATCACATACGAGTAGTCTCCGTGTGATACTTCTAAGACTACAAAAACGTTTTTACAAAAAATCCATTCCATAATTATCTTGCACTTTACAGGTCTCAACTTTCCTGTTAGAGGAAAAGGTTAAAGAGCCATCGCACCACTGTACTGTACGTTGGCGGGCAAACACCGAAATCCTGAAAACCAGAAATTCATAAAGATCAATGAAAAAGGCTGATATATACGTATTTGTACATCACCGGCTTAGCACTGCTTCAAACTGATTGGCAGGTAGAACATAAAAACATTATGATGTTATTTTTCGGTTTTTAGTTTTATTGGGTACGTTTTTAGGGTTTGTGGTTTTTTAGTCGGTTGCATTTTTTATTATTTTTTTATATTATAGATCACCCAATAAAATGAGTTGAAAATACCGAAGTCTTCCACCAGTTCAAGCTACAAACATTATAAATTAAAAAAAATACTTGAGCTGTAATACTATTTAGTGGAAATTACAATTGAACAATGAGTAAGTACCTATCTATCTATATTAAAATCTGAAAAATCAGGACGGACAAGCCCGTCACCCAGACCTGAGAAATAATTTGCAAAGAACAAAATTTTGACTTGTTTGAAAGTTAAAAAACTTGCAAAGAATCAAAAAACAAATTATGTTGCAAGCAAAATTGTGAATCAAGATCTATGATGAGTACAACATAATAATATTATCACTTTTTTGGTCAATGTATAAAACATTTTAATATTACAAAAACTTTTCACAAGAGACACTTTAAAGGTAGACTTGAGCATTCACTTGTAATGAGCATTCGTGCGAGTGTTACATCAGAGAAAAATACGAGAATATTTAGCGAGCATTATATCTAGCGTTCTGGCGAGCATTCTAGCGAGCAGATTTATTTGGAATGGAAACATCGAATAAAGCGTACGCTAAAATTCTCAAGATGTTCGTAACAATATTTGGCTCTATGCTTAGCTCGGCTCATTGTTCAGTTCGACAAACATTAAAACGGCGAATGCTCGATGTTCTGTTACAAGTGAATGCTTAAGTCTATCAGCACCTTAAGATGTCTAGCTCTAGATCTAGCATATAAGCCCCCATACAAAAGTACTCGTCAACGGCCGTCGTGGCCCACATCTGGAGTGCTGATGAAACACCTTTGAGGCGCGTTTGACTTGCAGATTGTACCGCGAGTTGAGCGCACTCAGCTGTTTCACATTCACTGCGTTTGTTGCGAGCCGTTGGAACATTAATATTCTCATATTTTGTACTTTTTGCTATTCTAAAATGAATACTTGCCTCGAAATTTCCGTTTAATATTGCGACAGTATCAAATACACGCTTGGTTTTTGGGAACATCTTACGAGAAAATAAATTGTAAATCTTTACTAAGAAATACAAAAGATGCATGTGCATAAATTAGATGCACACATTTTTATTTGCATGTAAACTGTTTTTTTATTTAGGTTCTTTTTTATTGACACCCAGTTACATGAATCTTTTTATAGCAGAAATTCGACCACATCAATTATCTAGGCGTGGAAGCCTAAAATACGAGTACAAACAAACATTCATATTTAATTTAATTATTTATATAATACTAGCGGACCCGGACAAGGCAGTGCTTTGACTCATTCCCTACCCCTATCCTATTCTACTCATACCCTACCCCTACTCCTACAATATTTTAGGATTAAGTAAGTTATGATAAGTATTTTTAGGTATTAGTTAGCTATTAAAAATAATTGTAATATTTTAGGTATTTTTCACATCTTCTGTTACATTATTGGAAGGAACACTATTTTTTAAAATACAATATAGTCCATAGCTCTCAGAGAGAGAGTGTAGCTTCCGAACCAAACCCAGTTGGTTTTGTAGTTTCGGAGCCTATTCATTACATCATACAAACAAAAAAACAAACAAACAAATCTTTGGTCTTTATAATATTAGACTACAATAGTTGAAATTATAAATAGCTGTATGTGAATAGCAACCTTGCTAAGTTAAATAGTCCTGTTATTAAAAAGGTCCAAAATTATTCAGATTGATGTAACAAAAGCTTACCTAAGCCTTCTCGTAACGTTATTTAGCATCAGATGAGCTCTGATTCGCAATCTTCGACAAAAAGAAACTTTATTTTGAGTGGTCGTATCTCCACGCAGGCTGCTCGCGGAGATCCTTTTTTATTGTGCGCGCGTGGCGCTCTGCAGGCTTTGTGCGGATACGCGGTGAAAGCCTTTCGCAAATTCATTTCGTAGGCTTTCTTGAAAGGTTACCCAATGAGTTCTCACACGAAACTATTACTGTTCGAAAATATTTTGCAGATTTATGTATTAAAATCTGTTTAAGTATGATGTCTAGATAGCGTCTATATCTATTGTCTATTTTTATTGCCTTTTTTCACAAGCACGTGAGCTCTGCTCTGTCCGCGTCTGATCACTCTCCGATCGTGTCCCATTGGACCATGGGTGTGAGAAGATAGACAGTGCACCAATGTTGGCCCACAGGTTTGTGCATTAAAATATTCCGTGCATAGAAGGCTATTTCCAAGTTGAGATTGGACGGAGTCAAACTTCAGTCAAAATTATTACTATACATGTAAATGAAGTTCTTATAAACTACATTTAAATTGAATTTCCCGCGCATTAATCAACGTCAAAGTATTATCTGTGGTGGCAGCACTTTTTTATTCTATGTTTAGTTTATAATTCATCTGTCAGAAAATTCTCGAAGTTATTTTGTACAAGTGAAGCGTTAACGATTTTATTGGAAATAATTCTATTGTAAAAGAATATTTGAAGCAATAGCTTTTAATGTTGTTTCTCTTTACAGGTTTGTAATTATTAGTTGTTTGTACCGTAAAAATAAGTTGTATTTGCAAGAATGACTTGATGTTCGAAACAAATAAATTTCTCTTTACAGAGCAACAACTTTACTTTTGTTTCAATAAGCAGCAATCAGCATATTACATACATGAATAAATTTAAACTGTAAATCCTGTTTATTAACTATTTCTCTTTGACATTACACTATCTATGTACTGCGAGAACTCCTTACAACGTTGGTGGCGAAGAAGCCTAAGAAAGGTTTTGTTAGGAAAAGCCCCTAAAAGCCTTATGCAAATAATTCGGGCGGCGGATCTCGTAAAGGCTCACCTTACAGTATAACCTTTTTCTCTAACAGCTCCAAACAAAGGTCTCGGTTGTATTGATTGATTCCCGATAATTTATGTATTACTTACAGTGATAGTTAACATTGGAAGTTCGACAGATAGGACATTCAATCTGCAAATTATGAATGCTTTACCGTTTATTGTAGTAGTAGAGCTCTTTATGACAGAACTCGTCCAGTCGCGTACTACAGCTTTTCCTATACTTTTGCTATTCCTTAAAAAGATAATTATTGCTTCTTAATTTCGATGATTTTAGATCAACGGGGTTTCATTCCTTTTGCAAAAGTATAGGAAATGCGATATTAATATCCAGGGTATCTTTTGAATATGTAGACGAGAAAGAGGACACTGGTGCCTTAACTCAGTATTAATTTCAATTTTATAGTTTCATGCATTCCTAAAAAAAGAGACAACGGTTAAACAGATAACAAATTTTAATGAAAAATAAGAATTTTAAAAAGTTCTTATAAAATTATGATTGACTTATTTGTTTTGTTACTGAGAAAAAATACATTATGGAATTTAAGCAGGGAGTTCGCGATGGGACTGGATCAAAGAGGTCTGAAGGTTCTTTCAAGTTTGTATGAAAATCCTTATTTTGTTACAAATTGCCGGTTTCCAACCAACTCCCTCCCAAATTACAAACTTGTAATTTGGGAGGGAGTTGGTTTTTCAGTTGGTAGACGTCAAGTACAAATGAATTTGCAACAGTTCCGGATTAAGGAGTTCTAAAGACTTTGCAAGTGTAGTACTTACTTTTTGTGCTACAAACTTGAAATAAATAAAAGTTTGCTGTGAATAAATTTTGTGATAGGGCCGGATTAAGGAGGTTTAAAGGCTCTCGCAGATTGGTATGTAAATACTTCATTTTATTGCTACGAACTTGATATTTAGCAAAGAGGTGCGTTATTCTTGGTACAGGTTACGAACCTATACCAAGAATAAGTAATGAATTGTGCGACTGGGCTGGATTAAGGAGGAGCATATAATCGACTAGCGGACGCCCGCGACTTCGTCCGCGTGAAAGTCGATGTAAACTTTGAAATACCCTACCCTACCCCTACCCTATACGTCTATTGCGTCTTTTAGAAATGTTGTGTTATCTTCGAAACTATATGGCTAATTAACATACTCATAGGCAAATCTTACCTCGTAAATAATTAAGAGAATATTATAGTATTCTCTTGATTATTAAGTAATTAATTTTGATAAGGAAAGTTTAGTTGAGTAAATAATGACGTAAACCTTAGTATTTGATTTAAATAATTTATTCAAGTACAAAAAAAAACAAATAAATATGGGTGAAAACAGATGTGTTCCATAGAAAGTCCTTAATTTTTCAAGCTTTATTTATGAAAATTGTTAAGTATACAGTACAAGTTACTGTATCTGTAATGTGGTTGTAGTATGGCTATGGAATGAACTGTGCAGTCCGTTGATAGTCAGCAGTATTAGCAGCGCGGCGCGGGCGAGGAGGCGGCGCCTGTGTCACGGGCTTCGAACCGCGACCCGGCTGCGGCCCGGGTGCGGCGTGCGGCTCCGGTGCGGCGTGCGGCTCCGGTGCGGCGTGCGGCTCAGGTGCGGCGGCGACGTAGGCCGCCAGCGCGATCACACACAGCAACAGCTGACAACAACAACAACAATAGTTACGACACTGATCACACACTTCCATGTTAATATTATAAATCTGTCAGTCTTTTCACGGCCAACCCACTAAATTGACGGCGGGTTCCGTGACGTGCTTATGGATGTTAACTAGGGTAGGCATTATACGCTACAAATAATTATAGTAACATGAAAAATTCCTTCTTTAATACAGGTTTTTAGTGAGTCGTCACTCGTCAGGATATATTGCAATTCTGAATCTATGGGGTGCACGTTACTGTCTATTATGATTTATGGTTAGGCTTTACATTGTAATATATTATCATCATTCATATTCATTCTAAAGCCTATTTTAACGGCAACCTCAGCCAGGCCTCCTTCTTCTTAGGAGAGAGGATATAGAGCTCAGACTCATCATGCCGCTACAGATGATATAAATGGTATTGGCGTTAAAAAAATTGCAAAGGATTAAAGAAAGCAAAAGATCTCGAAGAAAAACTTTTTAAATCGGTAAAAATATGGTCATGATATTTAGTATACGGATAGTAAAATAAAAAGTTATTGTCCAAATCTTACGATCTTCATTGTGCGCCGACAGGAACAAGCCCACTGTTTGACAGCTGTGCCGAAACGGAGACATTTATACGAATGTAAACTTGATGTAACATTGTGAATAAATATGTTTAATTACTTATTTATCTGAATTTAAGTTTGATTTGATATTAAATGAATATTGATTGATATATAATTATCATACACGTCGATATCTTCGGAAAGGCTAATTAGATCTTTATTATTGCAGGTATGTGGCTAACATTATTATGTTTCGACCTCTATGTTGACCTCAACAGAGAGGACCTGGCTTTGATTTCCAGCTCGGGTCAATATAAGTTTTTATAATTTCTAAACTAAAAAAATACACCATTCTACCGGCAAAGACGCACGAGAACTACCAAGCGATGTAATTGGTGAATCATTTGTTGGAAATAGCAGTCTAGGATGGATATGACGTCGCTCGATCTTGTATTGACTTGTGCCGACGCTAGGTGGCGCGACGTGTTTCGTAAAGAGTAAGGATTTAGAGAGATCAGAGCGTGTGCAAAATTTCATCCTACACGAAGACTGGGAAGTGGGGCAAATTAAGATTCCAAGACTTTCTTACATAGTTACAAGTGAAGCTAATATAAAGCGTGTAAAAATTAAAGTGTAAATATTTTCTGTTTAATCTTTACTACTCGTAAGTAACAAAAGAGTATGTATGCCTCAGTAATTGATGCACACATTTTCATTTGCGTGTCAATTCATACGGTACGATTTTTTATTTATCGAACTTTTGTATTGCCACCTAGTTACATGATTTTTTTATAGCATCACCAATTCTCTAGGCGTAGAAGCCAAACAAACAAAACAAAAATACAAACAAACATTCATATTTATATAACACTAGGGGACCCGGTCAATCTTTGCTTTGATTTATTCCCTACCCAAATCCTATTGTACTTCCACCCTACTCCTACCCAAGGTACACCTACCCAACCCTACCCCTACCCTACCTCTACTCTAAAATGGGGAAATCCTCATGGATACCTTCTCGCCACGGGGAGGTTATGAGAAAGTTATGTTGGACTTCAACCGACTTAAACCCCATGGTGTAAACTTTTTTTGTTAGGAAAAGCCCCTAAAAGCCTTATGCAAATAATGCGGCGGCGGATCTCGTAAAGGCTCACCTTACAGTATAACCTTTTTCTCTAACAGCTCCAAACAATTAATGAAATTATTATTAAATCAGCTTAAGCGTTTATAGTAGTAGTAGAGCTCTATAAGACCTACCTACCTATTGCTGCTCAACTTCGATGATTCCAGATCAACGGGGTTTCTTTCCTATTGTATAGGAAATATGTCATTAATATTCATAAGGTCACATCTTTTGAATGTGTAAACGAGGTTAGATTTTCGGTATTCATTACAATTATATTCTTTTTATTTTTTCATTATAAAAAAGAGACGACGGTCAAAAAGAAGGCATTACAATTTTTAATGAAAACTACGAAATCTAAAATTTCTAATATACCTACTACGAGTAGGTATATTAGAAATTGAAATAGAAATAAGAAATAAAAACATATGATTGAGTTATTTAACATAATATACATAAGTACTATTAAGTCATTTTTCCGAGCTAGTGACATGAAAACATATAATAAGATAGTGAAACGTATACCAAGTCTTATGGTTCCTTGTTCCAGCCGCTCTACCGCGCAAGTATCTGCGGCGACCACTGATTTGCATGTTAACGAGGGGCCGGGTAATGCACAGTTACTTGATATTCATAGTTTAAGGCGATGATGGCCTTAAGAGGTTTATAGGAACAATCTCCTAATGAATAGTCTGAGGAAACTGAGATGGGCTTTAGGACCAGGGCCTATAGATATGGGGTCATGTTAAAATCATTCCCTTTAAAATAATAAATTATATTTGAAATGTATCAGATGTTTGTATTCATCAATATTTGTATATTAAAATAAAATATTTACAACAATTAATAACGTCAGGTACAATAATTATAAATAAAATAAAATATTCTTGATAACACTCATCTCAGTGCAGACTGCTGGATTTTTGACGACTTCTGGTTTCTGAAACATAACACTCATATTAAAATAAAATATTTTTTTCCATCCATCATCCACCTATATCATCCATCATCCATTTTTTCCCACATTTAAATAGTTCATGACATTCTCAAAACTCCAATATACTAATTTTTCTATTGGTCATTTAGATGGAATTGGTATTGATTTTGATTTCTGGGTTGAGTTATGAGATATTGGCTTAAAGTTGTTATCTGAGAAGCTAACAGTTGTAACAATGAGACGATGTTGGTCTGAGTGGACGGTGCTTCACCCAGTTCCTCGACGAGCACGAGCCGTCGGTACTGGTCCTAGTCAGCAAATAGTGATCGTTACAAAGTCAAAAATTATCACATTTAGCTCGCCAGCTCGCATTGACGCAGCGTGGTGGTTCTATGCTACACGTTTCTTCTATTAGGCACTTACCAACGTCCATGTCGATGTCAGGCTCGTTCCAGCTCTGCTGCTCGGAGGTGGTGAACAGGATGAAGAACAGGTTGGTGAAGAAGTAGATTCCTGACGCCAAGTAGAACACCTTGTGCCACTCCTGAGGGTCCGTCTGCAACAACAACAAAAGACCTGTAGTCTTCTATATAGACTTCTGCTAAATGTATTGATAACCTATGGCGCGTTATGAGTGCGCGGCGATCAGACTGCGTTTAATGTGCGCGACGTCATCGTTCGACACTTGCTCAGCCCATTCGGGCAATTTCGGACTTCTGCCTTACCTACTTACCTATTGGTTAGAATTGAAAAAATATTTTTTCGTTTCAAAAGCCTATTTATCGAGGAAGGCTATGTAACAACACTCTATTTTTTACCGATAGCTTTCTTGCGGTTGCTAGCAAAATGGTCAAAGCGAAGCTTCACTGGGACCGCTAGTTGTATAGTAAACAAACTTACAGCGTTAATAACGGTTCGCTTAGAGAAGCGTTGGTATTCGATACAACTACGTACATAAGATCGTTACCTTATCATGAACGATGACCCCGCAGACGAGAGGCGCGATGATGCTGATGACGTTGGCGAAGAAGTTGGAGATGCCCATGAGGTTGGAGCTGAAGTTAGGCGCCAGGTCGATGGAGATCAGCTGCAACCGGTGACAGCACGTGAAACACTGAATAAC
This sequence comes from Bicyclus anynana, assembly GCF_947172395.1. Classification (NCBI taxonomy): domain Eukaryota; kingdom Metazoa; phylum Arthropoda; class Insecta; order Lepidoptera; family Nymphalidae; genus Bicyclus; species Bicyclus anynana. Next base: position 16,771,378 of record NC_069096.1, on the reverse strand, counting down.
ACTGGCAGGCCGATACCACTCACTATCACCATCAGAGAGCCATAACCCAGTCATAACCCAGTGAATATGACTTCTGCCTCCGATTCCGGAAGGTGTGTGACACCTCTAACTTTTCAGTTGTGTGCATTTGAAGAAATTAAACATAACGGTGTAGGAAAACATTATTTGCGTGTGTGAAGTTTGCCAATCCGCCTTGGGCCAGCGTGGTGGACTATTGGCCTAACCTCTCTCATTCTGAGAGAAGACTCGAGCTCAGCAGTGAGCCGAACATGGGTTGATAACGACGAACGACGATACAGAAACAGTGTGCTTGTTCCAGCGCTAATGTACGTTCAGCATTATTCACCTACATGATAAATTATTCTATTATTGAAAAGGTCGCCTTGCTATATACGAAAAATAAATTATTAAGTTGAACCCTATATCCCCAAGCTGTCTAAAAATTTAAGTCATGTTTTATATTCAACTAGAAGAGTACCTAACGTGTTCCTGGGAGAATACGATACGTGAGCTAAATGTTTTGGATATAGAATTTTGAAATTGTTTTTACTTCTAGTAAGTATTGGTTAACTTTTATTTATAATATTTAATGTCACTGAAAGTCTTCGAAAATCCTTGTAGCTTCATTTTTCAAATAACATACCATCAAATATCATAATAATAATAATATCATCAAATTATAAAAAATAATTATATAATACTGAGGATCCTACCGACTGCGCCAAATACTGAAAACAACTCATGCAACACAGAATCTCCTCTTTTAAAGAAGTCCAATAAAATGTTTGGTATATTTTAATAGGTACAAAATAAACAAATTTGGAAAAATTATTCCATGTTTTTAAAATAAAATTAAGTTAAAATTAGAATTCTTAGCCAAACAAAAACTGTTTTATTTGAAATAGCCAGTATTGCAAAACGGCAATTTCATAGGTAAAAGCCTAATATTTGGTACTAACGGACGCCTGCGACTACGTCCGCGTGAAGTTCAGTTTTTCACAAATTCCGCGGGAACAATGGATTTTTCCGGGGTAAAAAGTAGCCTATGCGTTAATCCAGAATAAAATCTATTTCTATTTCAAATTTCAGCCAAATCGCTTTAGTGTTAGCGGCGTCAAAGAGTAATAAATATCCACACAAACATACATGCATACAAACTTTTACGTTTTTAATATTACTAGGGTAACTAGATACTAGAATAATAAACATCGTACCTACTCGTAATTTGAACTCCATTAAATTTTCGCGAAAGTTTACAACAATTAACTCGCCGATTAACAATGATTGCTTGGCAAGAAAATTAATGAATTGATTTATTAGCACAAAATGGCTAAATGTTATTTATCGGTAATTTCATAATTTATGGTTGTCTTAGCAGTTTGGTCTTAAGATTTATTATAGGCTTCTGAGAAAGGGTTTTATTTTGCAAAATTTCTAGAAAATAATTTTGTCAAAAATTTTGTTACTTTGATAGGATAATGTTATAAAAAATGTGTGATAGAGCCCGTCTGGAGAAAAAGAAAATAATGTTATGTTTCTTTTACTCGAAGTAGTAGCTTGATGTTTTAAATTAATGTCTGTAGATTTTGTTTTTCAATGACATTTTTGTCTTGAGCCATATCGACTTTTTTCATAACCATTTATAACTGTCCACTAAAGCCGGACTCGGTCAAGCTTCGCCTTGACTTATGTGCACTTCTTGTGTCCAAACTACCCTAGCCTACTCCCACTCTACACCTAACCTATCCTTCCCTTCCCTTACCCCCTACCCTAACCTACCTTACCCTACCCAACCCTTCCCTTACCCTACTCCTGCTCTGCCCCTGCCTTGCACCTGCCTCTGCCCTGCCCCTGCCCTGAGATATTCTTGATAGAAAGAAATTTGTAGTGAAATTTTCAAAAGTACTACATTTCGTAGCCCAACCCAAAGGTCTTTAATCCAAGACCTCGTGATCAAAGTCACTAGATTAACGAAGTAAGTAAAAACCATGAATGTACCATAAAGCCGGTATACTGTCCAGCGTTGATGCCAACGCTAATGACCAGCATGACCACCGGCAGCCAGTCGATGTGCGACGGAGCAAGCGCCAGGCCGACCAACGCCAACGCTGGGCCCCACAAACCTGGAGGATAAAACACTTGAAAAATTAATAAACGACTAAGCAAAATGATAAAAATGTATGCCCAGAGTATTTTATCGATAGATATCCATATTTTAGGCAATAGTAATGCACACATGCCAGTGTAAGGTTCCAGGTGCTAGTTAGATGTAGACGCAATAAACAAACCGATAGAGTTGAAGAGTTTCCTGGTGTTGGAGACGCTGAGCCAGTTGCGCCGGATGATGAGGTCGGTCAGGATGCCCATGGGGAAGCTGAGTAGGAACATGGCCAGGTATGGCAGTGATGATAGGATCCCGTTCTGCAACCAAAACAATTTCACCATACCCTTATGAGAATCCATGTAAAATTGATTTTTATAACAAAGCTTTTGAGTCATACTCATTGGGTCATACCTTGCCTTGCCTTTCTGAGGTCCCTTTACATGTTATTTAAGAGAGAGGTCTGGGTTCACTGATAGGGTTTCAGTTGTCTCACGTTAATAATACTTAGCCCGTCAACCTGCATTGGAGCGTTGTCTAATACCCCCTCTCCTATAATGGAATAGAAGATCTGGTGCTGTAGTGGACCTTTGAAATATGCTGGTAGGCCTCAGCAGCTCAACGCCCAACGGTGAAGGGACGGACTCACCACCGAGAGGTCGTGGTTTGGTCCCGTTCGCAGGACTATTGTCGTAACCATTCCTAACAAAGTCTTTTCCGACCAATTGGAGTAGAATGGGAATATTGGTTATATTTAAAAGATACCGATGGCAAATATATATTTTTTAATTAATGGCGATGAGTCCCACCTTAGCCAGGTTGAAGTGCAGCACTTCCTTCATGTAGGTTGGCATCTCTGTCATGAGTGTGAAGAAACCCCAGTTCTGTCCGCAGTGCGCGATGACCGCGGCCCAGAACGGCAGGCAGAGGGCAATCTTTTTGTATGGTGTTGGGTATTTCTGGAATTTAAATAAAAAAACTATTTTATTAACAGCATAATTTACACGATACCATAAATTCATTTTCGCAAGTTAAAAAAAAAAAAAATTAAACTAAAGTTACAATTGAAACTGGATATTAATCAAATACTCTTAGTTAAGAACATCTCTATGACATCAGCTTTTAAACAAATAGATCATGATTGTTCATTTGTGTAAAAGCTACCGTGCAGCTGACAAACACATGTACACTCAAAAATATGCAGACGTGGAGGATGTAAATACGTCAGTCTTCCAACAGTCCTCTTTATTACGAGGGTTAAAAAGGAAAAACAACGGGTGAGGTTCTGAACTACACACAAAACGCACTTTACGCTTTTTGTGCAAAATGCTCACGTTTGGTTATACGATTGTAATGTCATACAGGTCGACAGTGGCCCTAGATCACGCGGGGAAAGGAGTTTTGGGCGAACCCTGGTATAGAGATATACTTGCAAATACAAATGATTTTACACCCATCGTAGTCATAGTGGGGTATGACTACGATGTAAGTACTTACAGTGTAAGTAATAATTTACTATCATGACTTACAGTGTAAGTAATAATTTTTTTTAGGTTTATTTATATTAACTTCTGTACTTTTTTTTTCAAAACTTTTGGTTTGATAGTCTCGGAGATAAGGGGAATCATCCAATTTTCGTCTATTTTCTAGAATAACTTTGAAACTATTTATTTCAAAATCCACTTAACAAGCTCGTTGGTTTGATGTATCACACGAGGCAGTTTGAAAAAGATTTTTTTAAATTGTCCATCTTGCCCCCGAACAAAAAACTAACTTTTGTATTTTTTTTTAATTTTTGATTATATAGTTTTTGAACTAAGGAGAATGGTCAATTTTCATCTATTATTGTAAATAACTTGAAAACCATTTACTACAACATTACAAAAAAAATACAATTAAGATTCTCTTATTACGCTCTTTCATTTGATGTAATGAAAAAAATAAACTTTTGTTTGTTTGCAATAGTTTATTTTTTCACTTTTCATTTTGCCCCCATAAGTGCCATATTCGGATTTCATCTATTCACGGTATACCTCTGCGTTTAAGTCGTACATGAATATACCGTTTTTGTACGTAAGTACGTTCGGAGCCCTAAAAACATAAAAACTTACCTTTTGCTCCCCAACCCTTCCTAAAGAAGTTTGTATGTACGACAGTTCCTCCTTGGCAATACGTTTGGATGCCTCCGGAGACTGCGAGCCCAGGAAGCAGTAGGCGAGGGTCCAGGCCAGGCCCAGCACGCCGTTGGTGTAGAAGATGGCCTGCCAACCCCACGCCGTGGCCAGGAAACCCGACGCTATCAGCTGCAGGGCGATACCCAGCTGACCACCTTGAGAAAGGGTTGCAAGAAATGAAACTCCATATTTTTCAGAAAGAATGCAATAAGAAACTTAAGCTTACTTATTCCAATAACTATTTAAATCATGCCCACGTTGAATGATGGCAAAAATACTGGCTATTCCGCGTTGAACAGTCGGCTGATACTTCGCGCAAAAAACGAGCCCACGCTTTTGTAGGAGATCGAAGTGATTAACCTATGTGGCTTCGGATCTTAAATCCTTTTTTATATAAATTGTGCTTTTATTCCAATAGTAGGTAACGTATTAATAGACATTCCTTAATATTATCAAAGTTGAAGTTCAAGTTACTTCAGATCATAATTGAGATGTTTGAGTCTGATGAGTAAAGTCTATTACCGTGGGCCGTAGTATCTCGAAGTTGGGAAGTTGGTGGTAGTTACGCCTACATGCCTCAGAGAACACGTTAAGTCATGTCACATACGTCACGGTCACTATTATACAATATCGATATGGCGATCGTCAAATAGATATAGATAAAGTAGCTTGAATAATAATATACACAATAATAGAGAGTTTTAACTACAAATAAAACTTACCTATTATTTTTCCTGAGATATCCGGAATCCATGTTGAGTTTAGCCTTCCGTTTTTCATGTGTTTTGACTTAGCATTCCCCCGTTTCCGGTTCCCCACTCCGCCATCGATACTGTTTCCGTTTCAATATGGCGACGAGGCGAGATGGTTGGTGGGGACATTTTGTTTTGTCATTATTAGCGTAAGTACCAGGTAGGAATTATTTGGATGATGGTTCTTAATGATGAATCATTGATATTAATTGTATTTAACGCAGTTTGAGAAGTATGGCTTGCGAAAATAAGATTATCATAAAAGTTACATGCCCTGATGAAAATTAAAATCACTTACCAACAGTGTTCGAGGAGCGTCCACATGGCTCCCCGGCGGGGAATTGCACACCGGTCTACCGCGTGACAGGCAGACTTACCATGACACTACCGAAGATCCTTTGTTGAATCTTTTTTTATACTTCGCTGCTCGAACTTTAACAAATCACTCGATGCTCTGCTTCCCTCCGCTTGCCTATTATCTCCTCTTTACACCTAACTTCTTTTTGAACTTATTTTTCTCTTGTAGAAACGAGGGATTATTTATTCACTTATACACAAATTTATTTTTTATTTTATTTTTTAAAAATATTCACTGCTAAGTCGAACGTCTAAACACTATGAAAAACGACGCTATAATGACAAAACAAAATGTCCCCACCAACCATCTCGCCTCGTCGCCATATTGAAACGGAAACAGTATCGATGGCGGAGTGGGGAACCGGAAACGGGGGAATGCTAAGTCAAAACACATGAAAAACGGAAGGCTAAACTCAACATGGATTCCGGATATCGATGACGGAACAAATAATATACATAATTAATAGGAAATAATGATTGTGTTTTGCTCTTCTCCGCGAAAACCTCAAGCCAAGCAACTACGTTCAAACAAAAAATCCTCTTCGTACGTTCTACGCTGGACCCGGAGCATCCTCAGAAGATCTTGACTCTACAATGTTCAATTGGCTTTTAAATCTATTGGACTTTAAGCTGATTATTCCCTACCATGTACATTACGAGCCGCATAGTAGATGACCTAGATATATCACAATGTAAGGAGACTACGAAAAGTTTGATTAAAAATAATAAACTCTAAACAAGTCAGTATCTCGAGCAAGCGGTAACTTTTTAACGAGAAACCAGTAGAGCGCGACTGAGTACGAGTAGCGACTCCATGCGACTATAAAAGTTCCGATGTATCGCCGCTGGGAATTGTTTTGGTTTTAAACTCTCAAGAACGTTCGCTTAGCTATAAAACTTTACAAAGTTATGATAACAAGTATTCTGCTAACATTTTTTTAAACTATAATCATCGACTTTAAAAACAAAAAAAAAGGCAAATGTTTTCGTCCAAGTAACGGTAAACAACTTTAGTAATTATTTTTTATTATTAAGTTTATAGAATAATCCAAAGAAGGTATTTTTAGTCAGTACAAGTCAGACGAAGAGAAGATTGTACTGTAGGTAATGTCATTATTTAGATTGAAATGATAATTATATTTTAAGCTTCTTTGAAAATTTACAATTACGTACGATGTGTATGAACGCACGTCGTAATCCTATAAACTTTTAAGTTTACCTCCCTTCGGAAACGCTATTGAAATCTCCTGACTGGGATATTTTATTTTAAGAGTACGCTTATGATCTTACTTAATAACCTCAACCCGAGTAGTCTTACTTATTAATTAAATCAACAGGTATGAAATGAAACTTTACATTCCAATGGTAAATTTTTCCACGTTTGAATAAATATTATTTTAAACAGCAGCATCTGTGAGTGGAGCTCGGATAATCCACTGATATACCACGCACTTGAGAGGATCGCTCCATTATTTAGCTTAAGAACAAGTGGCTCAAATATCCTTTGTACTTTGAAGTCACGTCGTAGTCTTTGTGGAGATTGTTTGCTCTCAGACTAATCTCACTATTGTCATGTTATAATGGAATGAGCTAAAAGCCTGCTAATTAGTCTCTCGAGGATAAACCTCTTTATTGGGGAGCTCGAGCACTGAAATTTGGACTAAAACTTAGGCTACATAATTAAGTGTGTTTGTTTAACTTGCCAATAGTAAAACAAAAGCTAAATAATAATTAGTTTGATGAAGGTCAACTTTTTCTCACACCGATACCCATAACTATAATTTGCGTGAACATACGTGCTTTTTTAAATATTTTTATGAACTAGTCAGTATATTATGTGCGTTTTTTGGTTGAAATGTTTTAAGGGGATTTTACTCAACGTTAAACATGTCAGTCTTGTAGGAGTATGATTCGAATGTAACACAATGTACGGTTGTGTGCAAACAGTAATAAACGGCACAGATAATTTCAAAGATATGCCAAGCGTTGGTTTCTATATTTAAAAGAATAGTTTCAAGTTGCTAAGGTTTTGTTTCTACCTAATGGCGCAGCGACTATGCTCCTCGCGCTGCTACTCGCACTGCCGCGATATTGCCGCGATGTTACCGCGATATTGCCGCGATGTTACCGCGATATTGCCGCGATGTTGCTGCGATATTTGCCTAAAAACTGTTCTACTGGCGCAAATATATCGCGATGCCACGAATTAAGCCCTAAAAATAGGAAGACAGCCATGTAATTACGGCAGAGTAACGTGGCCCCACAAATCCTCCGCCCGTAAAGCGTCGTCTCACAGTACCAGCATATATGATGGTGCTGAGGCGCCCCTTCTCCTCCAGCGGGATCCACTGGCTCACGAGGTGGTGCATGGAGGGGTACACGAACGCCTGCGTGAGCCCCTGCAGCACGCGCCAGAAGATCACGAACTTCCAGTCTCCCTGCAGATATGTACAAATTTGACACATTTGAGGCTCCTTTATTTTATTGTAAATTCGAGAATTGAGAATATCGAGAATACCGAGAATTTTTATTTAAATTTTTACGTCTAAAATGTCAAAGTATGTTATTAGGATTATTATTTTAGTATATTATTATTTTAATTAGAATTAATATATTAATTGTAAAAAAAATACGTACTGTAAATAGTAAAATAGTATTTTTAATTCAGAATCGTAATTATGTTGTCCGTCAGATGGCAGAAGAAAGAAAGAAATAAGAAATAACCATTGAATATACTCAGTAGATTTTACAATGGCATCTTGGGCCGTAAGCCCGCGTTTTATGGGCCAAAACATACGCCTCCAAATCAATCCATCGCATTCACACAAATTACAATGGGTTTATATGACTGTATGTCAATGATCAACAATGTCTGTAAACAATAAATGTTGATTATTAAATAATCAGATTGTATCAAGAAGTGAAATAAATGCAAAAACAATTTTGAATTTAATGTATTTTTGAACATCGTACTTAGAAAACAGTCGTGACCTAATAAAATATAATGTAGTCTAAAATCATTCTATACAATATTGGTCCAAACTGTTTTCTAATTGCTTTCTACACTTCTGAACTGAGCATGTTATTTTTCTTTTCATTTTTTTTATATTTTATGGAGTGGAGTTTTTTTATTTCTATTATTATTTTATTTATCCCAATAGCAAACAACTACATTCAAAGAAAAAGTAATTAAGACCACAAAGCATAAAGAGAAATAGCACCTTGCAGTCTGCCGAGTCATATGAATTCCTTTCTCTGTGAACATTTTTAATAACCAGGAAATAATTATGCACAATTCGTGCTTACATCAGCTGACAACAACAACTATATTCTTCTTTTCATTTGTACTGTTTTCTCTGTTTTATTCAAAATTTTTGACGCAGGTTATCTTGAATTTTATGTCATCTTTATTTCAATCTTCTTAGCTAGTAGCTTCCCTTAAAAGTAAGAAGATACATTTTTTTTATAAAATGAATGATGGATATCAGGCCATGTCATAGATGTGTTTTAATTGTAGGTGACTCGGGTCTTTCTATTGTTTAGTGGCAGAAAGAACAAGTTGAGCAAGAATAATAGACAAGCATGCGACATCGCGTTTGAATTCGCGTTCAATGACTAATTGAGCTTAGTAACGAGTGTATTGATCTCTAGTAGATCTATGAAACGAGATCTCGATTCCTATTAATGTCTATCACAAATAGTACTCACAATTTGCGCACTGATGGGCAGCACCAGCGATATCAGGGAGTTGACAGCGACCGAGATGGTGATGAGCAGCTTGCCGCCCAGCCGCTTGGCCAGCTCTCCCCCCGGCACCTGCAGCACCACGTAGCCCCAGAAGAACGACGACAGGATCATGCTCTGCTGCTGCAGGTCCCAATCGAAATGCTGCAAATACAAAATACCAAACAATAAATATTTTCATTCAGTACAGGGGTCTTTGTTTAGTTGGTTTCTCTTGTATTAGGAAGGGGAGTAGGAGTTTAAGTAAAGTAGTGAATTAAATGAGTCATTACTTGTCAAATCTCATATTCCTGATCCAAGAACCAATAATTAATAATTCATATATTTACTAGCGGACGCCCGCGACTTCGTCCGCGTGGAATTCAGTTTTCGGATAAAAAGTAGCATAAGTAAGCAAATCCAGAGTAAAATCTAGTTCCATTCCAAATTTCAGCCAGCCAGCCATTGCTGGGAGGGTAAAAAGTTGTTTTAAATGGTCCGTGTAAAATCATACACAATGTTGTGGTGTCGCCCTATACTGTAACTTGGCTGAGAGTATAGTTACATACATTTAATATAGTTGTTACACCGGACCGAATGGAAATTTTATTTTAATTATATTATCATAAAACTTGTAATAATAATATGAGTATATTATTGTTATAATAATGTAATGTGATTGCTCTCTCGACCTCAGTCGCATATCAGCACATCATCTGTCGTAGCATCTTCATGTTATCGTCTTGTAACTGATAATGAAAAAAATGTTTTTGATGGAGATCAATATTCTCAATTTATCTATAAACGAAACGCTTTTACTGAGTGCATTTTCAACAAAGCAATTCAAACCTTGGATCTCTATAATTTCTATTTAATTATGTCCTAACTTCTTACCACTTTGTTGCTATAGCAAACTTAAAGAATGTCGTATAATGCAAAGAATCAGTTTTACATTCAAAACAACGAAAAGGGAAAACATACGATGTAGTACTGATACTGAGCCCTCATTCGCACGAGAGCTTTTTTAATGGACGTTAAAAAGCGTTCAAATACAACAAATGCATTTCTAAGTATTTGTGCATATAACAGCGTTTTTAAAACACGACGCTATTTTATGGAGCAGTTTTGCATTTTCAATTTGGTGCGTTGAGAATAGACCTTCATTGAACTTAATGCTTTATCCAACCAACGCATCGCTTTTTTAACTCTCATGCGAATGAGGCTTTCTTGTCTAATAAGTTGGTTATATTTTTTTCAAGTTTTTGGGGGGTCAATATCATAGTAGCTGATAAAAATAATAGTTTTCTCCAATGAGCTAACCAACGAATTGTTAAGCTGATTATTATTACAAGAGAAGCGAAAATCATGTTTATTGTCTAACTTACCACTCCTTTGTTGGCCTCTGTACTGGCACTAGTTATATTCTCACTGGCCATGTCTGAATTGGTCATGTCGATATTCTCTACATTGGTCTCATTGGCGATAGCTGTATTGTTACTGGTCATGTCGACAATGGCCATGCTCATGTTGACTCGCATGGTGAATGCCAACAGCATGCCAAAAAAAAGAAGGATAGTTTGAGTATGCCGCACTCCCCATCCTTCTGTAAAATACAGGCATTAAATTAAACATATTTGTAAATATATGTATACATATATACTATAGATACTAGCTGACGCCACGCGGTTTCACACGCGTGGTCTCGTTCCCGTGGGAATAAGGGAATAATACTGAAAGAATTTTTCAAATCGGACCAGTAGTTCCTGAGATTAGCGCGTTCAATCAAACAAACAAACAAACTCTTCAGCTTTATAATATTAGTATAGATACAAGTTTGTGATAAGTAAATATGCACACATCTAGATCAACTAAGGATAACCTTTTCTTGGAATGTGTGTCGAATGATCGTGTCATATCACGTATTATAATTATTAAGTACTAGCAGATGCCTGCAGTTTCACCTGCGTAGTTCCCATTCCCGTGAGAAAACAGAGATAAGATATAGTCTATGTCACTTACAAATAACGTGGTATTATAATGGTATTTTTTTTTAATCAGTTCAGTATATCCAGCGATTACTACAACAATAACGCCAGAAATTTTACCTTAGTTAGTTACCTGTTTAAAATATTAGTGTAGGTAGTGTAGGTAATAATATACCTACTTTATGTATATAACTATATTCAATGCGTATACCAACGATGTGAACTTTATTTGGTTTTACTGGGTAATTAATGACATAAAATACACCTGTTTTTTGCGAGTAGCTAAAAACTAGCGGAATATGAAGTCGAGTCAGTAACATCCGTTGACCTCCAAGTTTGCATAAAAACATGATCTTTTACCTTTTTCCTTATTTCAATTGAGTAACACCTTAAGTCGTTACACTAGACAGGAACGTAAACGGCATTCAAAGTATCTATCGTTTCGACATGGGGCATAACAGAATTCGTCCCAGTATTATATACATTAAGAGGAATAAATATTGACGAATGCGACAACAGGCGGGAATCGAACTGAAAACATCTCAACTTTCAACTTTGATATGAGGCAACTACCGTACTGAGGCTTCACTTCAACGTCGTCTTTTATTATCTATTTATGTTTTAAATAATAATGCATATCCATTAAAATAGTTATATAGTAGTGAATGTCTGTTAAATACTTAATTGTAAAGAAATAATATAAAAGCTTACTGGGGGGTATATTTTCTATTTCCACCGGCACTCCCATGGTGTGTGTTGTTTACGAGAAAATCGGAAATGTGTATAGACGTGCACCTCCCCGTCACACGCCGCGTCCAGCGCCGGTCGCCAGCAGCCAGCACTAGCACACTACGCGTCCGGCGCCACTCGCAGTGCGAAAGTACGTACGTCACACGTACGTACTCATGACACAAAAAGACGTGGAGTACGCGCGCTAGTGTTTTTGTGTGCAATTTTTTATACGTAACTCACAGATATAAGAGACAGATGGAGCGCACGGAACACGACGGTGTCGTAGCCGCTCCAAATACACGATTCAAAAACAAATAAAGATTCAATATTATTCAAGAAAAATGACGTCTCATGTTTCTAAATATTTTAAAAACTGTTCACAAAAACTTAAAAAACTTTTATTGATTATTATATTAATTTACGTAATTGTTGTTTTTACGTAATTCCTTAACCCTACATCCTGTAGTCACAAGTTCTGGACTCTGCTTGACTGAGTTCTTTTCTATACCACGCGATGGACCCGGCACCTGCACTATGAATCCATGGAATGCTAAGATATTCGTCTCCCTACATATTATGAAATGTATATATTCTGATTACAAGGAGATGGCTTCACCACGCTGCTTGTAAAGACTCACTCTGTATCATCTTTACTCTGTGATGTACCAATATATTTATAATGTTTTAATCATATGTAATCGCTAGATCCCACTGAAGTTACTTTTAACTTACATTATCATTACAATCATCTTAAATATTGTATTATGTAATAATAAACAGTGAACAGTAAAACCAACTGTGGTTTGTGTTGCACTATGGTTAGGCTTAATTTAAATATGTTTTTGTAGAATAATAAATAAAAAAAATTTATTAAAGGCAAAAACAACGTTCTTCCAACTATTACGATCCTTGTATATCCTTGTTATTTTATAGGGAAACAGCTATTCTTGTTGACATGACGGCCTCCGTGGCGCAGTGGTGCGGTGGTTCCAGCTGAGCCGATTGAAGTTCTCTTCTTTGATCCATGTCTGGCTGGTGGGAGGTGGCTAGTTACCACCCTACTGGTAAAGACGCTAAGCGATTTAGCGTTCCGGTACGATGTCATGTAGAAAACCAAAGGTGTGTGGATTTTCATCCTCCTCCTAACAAGTTCTTCCACCTTATATTGCATCAGTACTTACCATCAAGTGAGATTGTAGTTAAGGGCTTACTTGTAAAGAATAAAAAAAAAAAGTGTGTGTCAGCTCCGACGCACGGATGGAGTTTACTCTTTTCAATAGCAACGCCTGAAAAGTGAAAGGTGCGCAAGCGAGGTGCAGTGCTGCGTGCGCGCCCACCAACAGCGTGCACGTGCGTGCGGACGCGCTAGGTATGTGAACGCTGTTGGCGGCAGCGCACGGTGAAAGGTGCGCAGAATAGGTTGCGCACAAAAAACGTAACGCTATGCGTTCATCGAATTTTACTGTCCATATTTTTTTCATAACGGAGGCTATATATGAAAAATCTATTTTATTCTTCTTCTATTTTATTATATATTCTTAAGGAGTGAACTCCAATAAGTTATGAAATGACATGCGTTACGTTTTGTGTGCGCAACCTATTCTGCGCACCTTTCACCGTGCGCTGCCGCCAACAGCGTGCACATACGTGCGCACTCATGTGCACGCTGTAGGCGGGCGCGCACGCCGCGGCCTGCTGCACCTCGGTTGCGCACCTTTCACTTTTAAGGCGCGAGTATTGAGACGTGCTTCGGGGTAACTTTTTGTTTCTTAGGAGTAAACTTCAAAAACGGACAATTTTTCTACTTTCCCTCCTTTAAAGAAAAAATTGTACGCAACGATAATTTTTAGGCGTTATCTTCTAATTGAAGGAGTTCAGACTGCTCATTACAGGATGCTTTCTTTGGGCGCCCTGTTCAGAAACTATAATTACTTCTGGTATCATCTATATCGCTATTTATAAAGCAAACAAAAATATTTTAAAATAATGTAGCAAATGATTTTATTTGAAGCATAAAATCATATACGGAGTCGGGCAAACTCATTAACATAAAGTAGGTACCACTCAAATCTTACGTATTTTTTAGATAAAATAGTTTTTCTAGTATACATTAACTAAACTGGTGATCTAAGATAGTAACTATGTTACTTTAATGCTATCGAGGTATTTTTATTACAAGAAATAAACTAAAAACTAATTACCTATCTGTAATGTTAAATTAATTCAACGTTTTAGTCTATTTTAGAACTTATCACTAAATATTAAAACGAGTTGATGTAGACACATGGAATATTTGACTGAATGTTTTTACATTCATTTAATGTGAAACGTACAATGATAGCTTTACAAACTAAAGTAAGTAGAGCCAAAAGTAATCAGGAACCATTTACTGAAAACTGAACTAAACTTCAGCAAAGTTCAACAATACCTAACTGAATATTAAAAAAAGTAAACTCTTGTAAAGTAAAGTTAAACATTAAAAAAAAGTTCAAGCTCAGTTTGAAACTAAACAGAATTGTGTTAAAATATACATTTTAAAAATAAGGACTCAATGTATTTCCCTGTTTTAAATAAAACGCAGTAATTTCAAAAGGTCACTAATAGTTTTTATCAAATGCAGAAGTTATCACGAACTTAAATGTGAGCAAATTGTATGGGTATCTTCACAAAATATAAACAATCGAGACAAACGAGACCTTATGGCAAGGACTTAAGTGTTATATTAAAAAAAATAACATTATTCAGCAAGAAACTACTGCTAGCATATTACTAAAGGCGGTTACACACTGCATCCAACCCAAATTCGTAAAGTATGGATAAAAAACACACACTGACTTTATATTATATTGCTAACTTATTCCGATCTCTGATTCAAATCTAAAATATTCAAACCTCCACCGCCCCACTGTCAAACTTCGCAGTTATGTCCGATTCAAATTCAAAATTTATTTATTTCAAGTAGGCTCTGTTTTGAAGCACTTGTAGACACGTCAGTTGACAATTTGTAAAGATTCTACCACCGGCTCGCAAGGCAGGTTCTGCTGAGAAGAAGAACCGGCAAGAAGCTCAACAGTTGCTCTTTTAAATACATACAGTATTATAATGCACAATTGAAGACAACATTACAAGTTCTTATAGTTTTCTTCCTGTGTTAAGTAAAGATTTAAATCCTTTAATGTATTCTGATTGGATGCAGTGAGTAACCGCCCTTATAGTAGTTACGTACACGGGATCATCAATAGTTTATCAACTGATAATTAGTGTTATCATCGGATTTCTCTATAAATAACAGTGTTTATATATAAATAATTATTTAAACATAATATGACGGAATATTTAGCAAAGTGGAACTACAAGTAGAAGAGTCTATGACGTCTCTATGGTTAAAGTCACACTTATAATAAGTAATTAAACGTTTATATTCAATTAACTTAATTTATTACAAGTTATTAACCGTCACAATTACACACGAAATAGGTACTTTGATTCACTAAATAAAGCAGTTTACATTTTACGAGTTTTAAACGATTGCATAGCTTTTATCGCGGGCTTTGAGCGCGGCGACCGAATCAAGAAATTCGGTACCTAACGAAAATAAACCTAACACCCAAGTCGTGCATCAAGTTAACACATTTCGACGTTATCATATCGACTCAACTGGATAAGTTTTGAGAAATTAAGTGGCAAAACTTATTAAACTAGAATTCTATTTCAGCTCAACGTAAAAACATTTTTATTTTTAATTATTTATTTATTCTTTTCTAAATTTTTGCATAAATAAAATAAATAATAATTGCATAAATTGATAAAAAATGCTATGCAATAACTTTACCGCGACAGTCCCCGAGTGACACACGGATTTTTTTTATCATAAAGAAAATCAGTTACAACACGACATGCAAAGAAGGTGAAAATGGTAACGGAAAATCATTTTATATAAAAATGAAATATTAAGAATAATGTTAAATTGAGAACATAGTTTATACTTACAAGAGGAAATCTGCTCTTGAGAATAGTGGCCATATCATAAATAAAAATCTTTTATATTTTAAATAATCTTTGTAATAACTATTTTAAATATATTGACTTGACAATCGTTCTAATATAATCTTATTGAATATAATATGCGTTACCTACTTGTAAGATACATTCTGTAATTAATCTATTTTATTTAAAATAAATACGAAAGATTTTTATTAGCCAGTAGAGAGAGGCTGGACTATGGCTGGGCTGGGCTGGATTTTTTATTTATTTATTAACACTGAATAACTATTTTTCTTTATATTAAGAATAATTATAAAATATAATTCGAACACTTTTGCTTATAATAACTTCAACATTAATTAATATTGAAGAAATTATATTATTTTAATTTATTTGAATTGTTTTACTGATCGCACATAATCCCAGGAAGTAAATATCTACCTACTGAAAAATACCGCTCCAATATTAAATAGGTATTAAAGTAAAACTTCCGCCGAAATGACGGTACATTGAAAATGTGAAATATAAAACGGAGCTGATCTGATATACATTATTTGCGCGCAAACAATATTACTGCCTGTTCAAATATTCACCGCAACTCAACCATATTTCATTCATTGCCTGTAGTATCACCATGCTTTTCCTGTTTTGGAGAAGTCTCAGTTAGACGTCGTAACTGTCAAATCCTCAAAGATTCACTTTTATTTATGTAACATTTGTTTGGAACAAACTCCCAAAAATGGGCCGACTTTTAACAGTTTTTTATTGAAATATTTGCTAAAACATGGGTTAATATGAAACATATTATTTTAAATCTATAGTCCCGTATTTTTGGACATTTCTGTTAGCCAGTTTAGTTCTGCTATTTTATAAATTGGGTATTATTTTTTATTTCAAAAATATATAAACTTAAAAAAATATTCTTAAACAAAAAATCTTGTCACCATCTATTATTAACAACCCATCTGGGCTATCGTGGCTTGCAATTGTCAATAAAATCAGTACCTATTACAAATAGCCGTAATGCAACGTTTCTGTACCTTAGGTAAATTTTATGTGCATCAGTAAAATTTTGCCAAAATATTATTTCAAGAAAGAAGCAGTTTAGCGATGATAAGCTATCTATGCAGCATCTTGAGGTACAAGCTGTCGAATGCATCTTAATAAACGTATATATTTATCAAAGACCCATTTATATATTCTTCCTACTCTAGTTGTTACGGACAGGAGCTACATTCCCCGTGCGGCGTCAGTGGTGACTAACGCTGATTGGTCGACCGCTGACGCCCCCGCTCCCCGTACGTCTCTCAGCCCCCGCGACCGCCCCTCTCCCGTTCGGTCTAACTGACCGCAGTGCCGGACGGGGGAATTGTATATAAATCGAGCCCCCAGTGATGAAAAATGACTTCCGCTCCAACCGTGAACCGATCAAGAACCCTGAACCTAAGAGTGTGAAGTCCCCAACATCTGTGAACCTATAACCCTGAAGACCAAGAACCACGAACCTTTGTAACCACAAGAACCAAGAACCCCTGACCCCGAACCATTGTAAATAGTGAACCGACCATGAAAATACAGTCCACTTAATCGATGGAGGGCTTTTAATTTATTATGATTAATCCCTCCCCAACATCTTTGGTCCTTCGAGCCGGATCTCTGAATCAAGAACCGAACAGGAACACCCCAACATCTATGGTCCATCGAAACGGATCTCTGAACTCTGAAGAACTCAAGAAACGAACATTGAAGAATTGAACACGGAAGAAACGAACTCAAGAACAGAACACTCAAGATCCGAACACTCACCAACTGAACACTTAAGAACCGAACACTCACGAACCGAACACACAAGAACCGAACTCTCACGAACCGAACACACAAGACCCGAACACACAACATACGAACACGTCAAGATGGTGCGAACTATGGCTGAAGACACACAAATCGAAGATGAACATGGCGAGGCCATTGCGTTGCAAGATCCGAACCCTGGTGCGCCGAACCCAGCTCGTCATGTACAGATTCGATGTGTGGAGTCTTTCGGGTCTACGTTCGTACCATCTCGCCACGAACAAGCGCGTCTGCAATCATCGACGCGATCAACAAGCACGCTGAGAACCTCTGCAAGCACGACTTTGCGCATAAAGCAGGCCGAATATGAGGCGGCAGTACGACTTGCTGCTATCAAGAAGCGGAAGCTGCAAATTGAATTTGAGCAGCAACAAATGAAGTTAGAAGCAGAAATCAGGAAGGTCGAGGCTGACCTTGCCAGACTCCAAATTGCACGAGGCTCGGAAATACCAGCAGACAGAAGCCTTCGAACAGAGGCTTCACCACGCAAGGCAGATACTGCACGAGGGGAGCGATCCTCCCATTTTTCTCCTGCGCGTGTCGCCGGACCGTCTAGCGATGCTGAAACCTCCACTAGATCCACTGATCAGAACGAACCTGTACGGAACGAGCAAGAACTGCTGCCTGTTCGGAGCTCGAACAGCTCTCGAGTTTTGTCGATTCCTGATGAACTCACTCAACGTCGTGAACGGGATGAACCAACGCCGACACCTTTGGGAACTGAACCACATTGCTCAGAGCAGACCCAAGAACTGCTGCAGATGCCCGCTCATGATACCACTGTATTCGATGCATCGCCAGATCGAACCAAAAGTCAACAGTACACGAAGAACCGAGTACCAAACAAGAGAGGAAATCAAAGTGTGATTACCTTTGGCCAGCTAGGACTGCTGAGCCATTCTAGCGTCATAAAAGAAAAGAACGCATTGCAGAACCTATGGCGAGTGCATGTATCCGCAGAAGTCACGGACGTCTTCAGAACCTGGCACATGCAACGCCGTCAGCTTCCACGTCGTAACAATACGAGGGGAGCTCGATCCACTCAGCTCAACGAACCTCTCAGACCCGAACCACTCAGAAGCTATCCGAACCGTGGATGTAGCACCGATGTCCCCGTGATCAAGAGCAAGACCAGAACAGAGGCGCGACAATCAATTCCAGACAATATGTAGCGCTACACGAGGGGAGCGCGATCCGCTCAACTCAACGAACCCATCAGAACCGAACCACTCGGATGTTATCCGAAACATGGACACACTGATGAACTCTCCAAGATCAAGATAGAAGATCCAGTAGCTCGGCACCTTCAAACTAGCCGAGCACGCGCCGCGAGATCCAGACGTCTCAGAATATACAAGTACAAGTACCTGAGTTCGAAGAAGCAGCACTTTATTGGACCAGAAGCTCGCTGTCCTGAACGTGGAAAAGAAGAGCTACGCGGAAGCATCGCTGAGGGGAGAGATGTTACGGACAGGAGCTACATTCCCCGTGCGGCGTCAGTGGTGACTAACGCTGATTGGTCGACCGCTGACGCCCCCGCTCCCCGTACGTCTCTCAGCCCCCGCGACCGCCCCTCTCCCGTTCGGTCTAACTGACCGCAGTGCCGGACGGGGGAATTGTATATAAATCGAGCCCCCAGTGATGAAAAATCACTTCCGCTCGAACAGTGAACCGATCAAGAACCCTGAACCTAAGAGTGTGAAGTCTACAAGATCCGGAACCAAGAACCACGAACCACGAACCACGAACCTCTGAACCTCAAGATCCAAGAAACCCTGAATATCCTGAACCAAGAACCCCTAACCCCCGAACCATTGTAAAGATCCCAGAACATGAATATACAGTCCACTAAATCGATGGAGGGCTTTTAATTTATTATGATTAATCCCTCCCCAACACTAGTATATTTAAATTATGCGTAGAATGGTATGTTTCAAGATTGTTTTGTTATTTACTTATTGTGTTCATTATTTATTAATTTACTAGCAAAAGTCCCGAGGTTTCTCGATTTGTTTCCAAATAAGTTGGTTACACTAGTGATGTACATCATTTACACAGTGAAACTATGTGTTGTTAAAATTAATGGAACTTCGCACGCTTACACCAAATAATATTACCGTACAGCTCTACGCCTTGTCTGCTGGTACACCAGTACCTACCGGCAAGACGTGCCGCCAAGCGATTTAGCGTTCCGGTACGGTGTTGCGTAGAAAACGTCATAGACATGGGTAGAATAAACTTATACCTCTTCCAAGTTAGCCTGCCTCCATCATTATACTGCATCGTCGCTTAATTTCAAGTGAGTCCGCAGTCACGGGCTAACGTGTCATTAAATGAGAAAAAAAAAGACTGCCGAGGAGCTCAGCGCGCCTGAGGTTATCTCTGTCATGAATACTGGTACAGCATCTTTTACATTGTGTAAGATGCAGGGAAGCATCTAGATGAATGAAATTAATGAATAAAAAATATTTTTAAAGGAATCCTTTTCTTGCGCCGTATTATTTACACGCCCTAATGGCTGCAAACAATTATTTTGCTATTTTGGATTAGTAGGTTCAATTATTGTTAACGAGAAAATGGACTCCGCGCCACAAAAGGAGTCCCGCGGCAGGGGCCAATCTTTCAGAAGGCCTTCAGGGGAAGTGAAGCCGAATCCATACAGTAGTGTTTGCGTGAAACAGTAACTTAAACCCTTACACACTTTCGCTTAATTAATCCTAATAGAATATTAAATAAAAAGAGATTTTTTCACTTCAATGTTAATTTATTTACAAAAAACTATACTTAAGTACACTTTATCATTGCACTTAATACATAAAACAAATGCCAGTAGATAGAGAAACTAGGTGAAGTTATTGAGTGACAATAACTTCACCTACAGACAGAGAAACTTGGTGAAGTTATTGAGTGACAATAACTTCACCTACATACAGAGAAACTTGGTGAAGTTATTGAGTGACAATAACTTCACCTACAGACAGAGAAACTTGGTGAAGTTATTGAGTGACAATAACTTCACCTACATACAGAGAAACTTGGTGAAGTTATTGAGTGACAATAACTTCACCTACATACAGAGAAACTTGGTGAAGTTATTGAGTGACAATAACTTCACCTACATACAGAGAAACTTGGTAAAGTTATTGAGTGACAATAACTTCACCTACATACAGAGAAACTTGGTAAAGTTATTGAGTGACACTAACTTCACCTACATACAGAGAAACTAGGTGAAGTTATTGAGTGACAATAACTTCACCTACATACAGAGAAACTTGGTAAAGTTATTGAGTGACAATAACTTCACCTACATACAGAGAAACTTGGTGAAGTTATTGAGTGACAATAACTTCACCTACATACAGAGAAACTTGGTGAAGTTATTGAGTGACAATAACTTCACCTACATACAGAGAAACTTGGTGAAGTTATTGAGTGACAATAACTTCACCTACATACAGAGAAACTTGGTAAAGTTATTGAGTGACACTAACTTCACCTACATACAGAGAAACTAGGTGAAGTTATTGAGTGACAATAACTTCACCTACATACAGAGAAACTTGGTAAAGTTATTGAGTGACAATAACTTCACCTACATACAGAGAAACTTGGTGAAGTTATTGAGTGACAATAACTTCACCTACATACAGAGAAACTTGGTAAAGTTATTGAGTGACAATAACTTCACCTACATACAGAGAAACTTGGTGAAGTTATTGAGTGACAATAACTTCACCTAGTTTCTCTGTCTTCACCTAGTATACAAATCACAGCTATTTCACAAGTGTCAGTGCATTAAGCGCATTGAACAGCCCACTGCCCAGTGACCAAAGCAGTGGATGCATGGGTCACAGTAGCTGACCAAATAAAATAGTATTGACATCTATTTACAAATAAACAAAATATACACAATTTTATATACACACTAGCCTTTATACTTACATAAAATAGTAAAAAGTTATTTTATCGGTGAAATAAAATTGTTGTATCTTTAATAACTATAAGTATGCTAGTTGGTCCGATTACAAATTATCTTATTTTTTTAAGTACGGCCATTGAGTTATTATATTTGACAGCGAAACAAAAAAGAGACAACATATATACACCGAAGAATATAAAAACCTCCTGCTTTTTAGAAGTCGGTTAACAATTAATGTTCAGTTGTTCGGTACAACTTATTTATCACTAAGCTTGATCACATTTATACTAAACTTCAACATCACATTATTACAGTGTTCCTAGTTAATCCTTCGTTCTACCAATTTAAATTAATGTCAATGTAAAAACGAAAAAAAAAATTATCTCAGGTAATAACAATAAGTATAATAGAGTAAACTCGAGTTATTCAGCAGTAGAAACGTCTTTAAACCTTACTATTATTAACTTTGGCTAAGATTATTACAATAATTATTATTAATGATCCGACTATCTCTTCAAACTTAATCTTTGCACAGTTTTCGCAATTTTTACATTTTAAAAGGCACTTATTTTCTTTTCTACGTGCGAGTTCTTTTCTTCATCCTTGTCTTGAGGAACTTCGTTCCACGGCTGCTTCTCACAGGAGCCGAAGATGACGAAGAACAGGTTGAACGAGAAGTAAATGGCGGACGACACGTAGAACACTGTGCGCCATTGGTGTGGGTCGGTCTGGAACAAGAAATTTAGTTAAAAATGGTCTACCAATAAGACTAGACTAATTACATTCCATCTAATAATAATACTAATATGAAAATGGATGGAACTTATGTTACGTGAAAAGGGATAGAAATAAACAATAACGAATTGTATTGCTAGGAACTGTAAGAGGAACATAGTGAGAAGGGAGCACTCATCAAACACTAGTCGTCACAGCTAGAGGTCACTCACCTCGTCGGTGAGCATGGCCCCCGCAGCCAGCGGAGCAACTATGGAGACGCAGTTCGCGAAGCAGTTGGTGATGCCCATCAGAGTGCCAGCGAAGTTGGGCGCCATGTCGATGTGCACTATCTGCAATGATCGTCAGTTTTGATACATATATGTATAATAATAGCTATGGAATTCTCTGACGCAGATCCTTGTAATTGAGCATTGAATCTGCTTGATTAGCTTAGGTCTGGCTTGTGACTAATAACGGCAAAGGCATACTTCATTCCGGCAGCATGAAGGAGCACATACCATAAAGCCAGTGTAGTGTCCAGCGTTGAGCCCCACCACGGCCGTGAGCAGCGCCACCGCCAGCGCCACGTGCCCCGCCGGCACGTACGACAGCCCGATGAGAGCCAGCGCCGGGCCCCACTGACCTGAACAAGATTCATCAGCATCAGCTTGAACTCAAGCTTTTGAAATTCGCTACCATTACCAGTTACCATTATCTTAAACATAACTTTTTTAATGCTTTTTAAGTTCTTTGTCAAGTTAAAAAGTGATATGAATTATAACTTCTTAAGTTTTAATAGCACAACGGTAAAAGAGCTGGTTTCGTCACTAGCATGATTCATTGTAGTTGGAGGGGAACACTTTTTATGGTAACAAACCGGAAGACAAGAATGAAAGCTGTGGTAAGTATTTACCGAGAGAGTTGGACAACTTCCGGTTGGCGGTGACGCTGAGCCATTTCTTCTTGAGGATGTAGTCCGACATGAAGCCGATGGGGAAGCTTAGCATGTACATGGCCAGGTACGGCAGCGCGGACATCATACCGTTCTGGAATTCAATCCGTTATTATTTCATGATGAAATTATTAACTAAGGCTTTTTCTGTAGGCCTGCTGTGCGTCAACGACATCTCGTGAAATAAGGCAAATTTAGTTCCGGTACGACGTCGTGTAGAAACCGAAAGTGAGTGGATTTTCATCCTCCTTCAAACAAGTTAGCCGGCTTCCATGTTAGACTGCATCATCACTTACCACCAGATCACCAGGTCAGATTGTAGTCAAAGGCTTACTTTTAAAGAATAAAAAAAAATCATTAGATTTCGCTGCTGTGTATTCTACTTTCACCGGCAATATTATAAAAAAAATTGTTTCGGAAAGTGCAGAATTTGAAGTTCAGATTTGAAATTGACTTATATAGTCACGATGTGTAGTGACTTACATAGTTATGATAAGTGCATGATTATTAGCAGCACTGGGAATACTTCTAAAGCGTTATACCTCATTAGACAGATTACAACACAGTCGCAAGGAACGGCTGGTTACTTTTGCTACTACTAGTTGACCGTCCAAAAGACTTATCATCATCATGGACATCCACTACTGGACAGTAGTGGATGTCCACGATGATGATAATGATGATGATGAATAGCTACCGCTTTGATATCGACGCCGAGCACTTGCTTCATGTAAGACGGCATCTCCGTCATGAGCGTCCAGAAGCCCCAGTTCTGTCCGCAGTGGGTGACGATCAGCGAGATGAACGGCAGAGACGTGAAAATGGCCTTCCAGGGCGTTGGCAGTTTCTGGAAACAAGTAAACATAATAATATCAATATTTTAATGCGCAAGTGAGTTTGTTTGTTTGCTATGCTTTCATTCCCAAACCACTAAAGCGATTGAAAAATCTGGAAAAATCGCCAATGGAAAGCTGCGTTATTAGCAAAAACTTTAGCGTGATAACGCAGCTTTCCATTAAGAGGCTTTTTATTTGTTGACAACAATTTTGTTACCGATGTTTTATATTTAATGGAAAAGAGGAGATTCACAGAAGAAAGTCAGTGTCATAACTCAGTGTCGGAGCTTAAGTAGTTATGGGCGGAGACATAGTTGGGGTCCCAAGGTGCTGGAATGCTAACCCTTACTAGGTGGACCATCTGGTAGGGGTTAGCGGGTTACATAGCCGCTGGATGCTGGTGGCGTCCATCAGCTGATAATAATGATGTTGATGCTGATTAGAAGCAGATACATTAGGATAAACAAAACCGTTACCTTATGTTCAGTGCCAACGTGTCCCAGCGAGCTCTGTATGTACAGCCTCTCCTCGTCGCTGATCATCCTCGACTGTCGCGGGGAGTCGGCGCCGAGGAACACGTAGGCCACCACCCACAGCACGCCCAGCCCGCCGTTGGCGTAGAAGATGGCGGGCCAGCCCCACGCCTCCGCGATGAACCCGGACACCACCAGTTGAAGCGCTGTTCCGAGCTGAGCACCTGGTGGATTGTAATTTAAAATCATCACCAGTATCTTGTAAATTTGAAGGATCTATAGGACTCGAATAATAATATAATGCTTGTGCTATAAGCAGGGAGGCCTGGCCCTGTCATAATTAACAGCCGATAGACAAAGACTTCTTGTATGGACCTTTTAAACAAAACAGTCTCGAGCCGCCAGCATTCAGCGACTCCCTGCAACCCGCTTGTCCTGTAGTAAGCCGTTAAATAGGACTGATAATGATGACATGACAAGAATCCCACATTGAGGTGCGGAAAGCGGTTAGGAAAGTCTGACCCTGTAGTGGGCTATTAAAATAGGCTGATAATGATAGAGCTAGATCTCCTTCTGTATACAATAAGGTGTTTGGAACTCGGATCCATCACGCTTATGATGCGGTAAGGTGGGCTTAAGTTAATTCTGGACTCGGTAACAATCATTATCAGATGATATTACCCGGAACTGATGACACACTCGTAACAAGCTTGCTGGGGCACGGGAGTGTCGGGGTGTTATTGAGAAATTTTTGGAAGAAGGAAACTACCCGACCAAAGACTCAAACCCGTAGGCTTACTACAAGACTAACGAGGCTAGTAATTATAATTAAAAAAAAAAAAAAATTTACTAATGACAATGCAAGCATCAATTTGTAACTTAGAAAAATCATAAAACCCAAATAGCATATTAGTGCTACGTTGGCGTACTTTACCATTAATAATTTACTTCCTACCAGCATAGATGATAGTGCTAAGTCGACTCTTCTCCTCCAGCGGCACCCACTTGCCGATCAAGTTGTGCATTGATGGGAACAGCAGCCCTTGCGACAACCCTTGAAGAACTCGACAAGCGCAGATTACTTTCCACCCTCCCTGAAAACAATGAAGAAAAAGCATTTTGTTATATCTCAATGTCATCATCACTGCTTCTCACTATTTTTCGACATTCTAAATGCAAAGTAGATACTTTCATTGAGCTTATGCACTCTTAGACTAAATCTATTTGTAGGACAAAAACTCAAAGAACAGTTTGAGCTCTATGAATGGGTCCAGGTATTTACCAGCACGAACTCTTCTTCATGAGACTTACCTAATAAATTATTGATTATATTAACTCTAACAAATTACAATGCGTTAATTATTAGCATTTCTTTGACTACAAAACGCTGCAGCTGGATCCATCGTGAGGTAGACAGAAAAACTTCCAGCAGTGTCTAGCACAAAGGAATTTCACACTCCCCTCCATAGAGCAAGGAGAACAACACAAACTTTGTTAATGTTTGTAAATATTATCACGGATTTGGTCAATTTCCTGCTAAGCCAATTTAGTAGTATTGGCCTTGGATACCAGTTGGTTCTAATTTGAAACTTGCATCAGCGCTAGTGAAACCAAGGTCTTTAAGCTGCTTTTAAAGATATTTTGCGGGTATTTCTCTCCCACCTCACCCACGTCAAAGGCATAAAGACTAACCATAAAGCCACTTTTAGTAAGATCATTTCCTTGGTCATAACATTTATTCACCTTTATTCAAATGAGACGAATATCTTAGTCTATCTTGTAAAGGAGAATAAAACGATTACTATTTTTACATAACTTACGTAATAAGAGCCAATAGGGATCAGTAACGACACAGCGGAGTTGACACCGATGCAGATGGTGATGAGCACCATGCCGCCGAACTTAGCCGCCATCTCTCCGCTCGGGATCTGCAGGATGATGTAGCCCCAGAAGAACGACGACAGGATGACGCTCTGCACCTGCATGTTCCAGTCGAAGTGCTGTCAACATAAAGATCAAAAGTTAAACAGGAGCTTGAAACACGACGATGTAGTAAGCTGTAGACTATGTAGTTATATAAACATTCTTTATTAAGCAGAAATATTATACACAAGCTTGTTTTTATATAAATAACATACAGTCAACTAACACTAACTGTTATGTGCATTAAGAATAATTAATGACACATGCTTATACCTAAGAATTTTCTTAATTTTCTTCGTGCGTGAAGCCTAAAGAATTTGGCCAGTGTGGCGGACTATTAGCCTAACCCATCTTACGTCGAACAACGAATTCAGTGGTAAAATTTCTTTTAGTGTGTGGATTGCTTCTATGCAACCATGCGCAGGCGGTGCACGTCTCTGTTGCGCAGGGTGGGAACCAGTTCCAGCAGCGTCCTGGTGGCGTTTGCTGACAGGCTCGACTGTCAGTATTTGAATCACTTTCTATGATTCATGTACTGACATTTCGGATTCTGTCATAACAACCACAACACCAGACAATATATCAAAATATGTATTAGAGAGAGTAGATACAATATTTAACTTAAATACTTTCTGCTAACGTGACCTGCAGTTATCTCTGTGATCAAGGTCAAGCAACGGACCGATTGCTTATTTGATTATAGAAACTGAAGATGTTCAAATAAAAATCAGATTAAATATGTCAGTTGATATTATGTCACGGACATATCTCCCACCTTATCCATATCTAGTGCACAAGTGATAACGTGTTAAGTGGATTAACACGTTCAGTGCCACCGACTCGCCCGGAGAGTCCACGTAAATTTTATTCCAGCGCCGTAGACTCGCCTCGCGAGTTCAATGTTTTTGCAATTTTTTTTCAAAATGCATGTGTATTTTCTGCTTAAAATAATACTGAAGACTAAATATACACTAATCTAATGAATAACGTGGTGGGCCGGGTGTGCAGACCCAGTTTATAATCGAAAGAAAATAAACTATTCTGCAATGCCTTGAACTCGCTAGGCGAGTTCACTAACATAGATTCTCAAACTTTTATAAATGAAATATATAAAAGGTAGATACTTTTATTTTCATTTTACCAAAAGTCACATTCACTCGTAAAACAACGGCGGATTGTGTTCGACACCTTGTAGGGGCTCGAATTTGGTGTTCACCAAATGGGTACTTCTAAGTTTTTGAGTCTGTCCTTGCGTTTTTGTTAAACGAACGGTGCATACATACAACATACATACAACATTTACACAAATATTATAAATATAAAATATATATTATATAACAAATATACTAATATATATACCTACTTACCATGTTGTAACATGTTATGATTTATTACTTATGTCATCTTTGTTTATTTAAGTAGTAGTCCTTGACAGAGTTTTTAAAAATCCTCAGTGATGAGTGACTTACTCTGCCGTATATACAGAGGAAGCGCGTTTAGTAATGTTGTGGAACGAAATTATTTCACGAATATTTATTTATTTATTAAATTATAAAAATTGAATCCCATCAAAATAGGTTTAGCCAAATAAAAGATAATCTCGGAAAAACATACATACGTACTAGTTAAACTGAGAACCTCCTTATTTTTCAAATTTGGTTAAATTAATAAGTTACCTTCTACGCATTGTCGCTTTCTTGGTATCTCCTCCTCCATCTGAGTTAAATCATCGTCGTAAGCCTCCGTTTCTGGCACATGTAGCACTAAAAATATACCAGACACTATTTAATAAATTTCGAAAGTAATTAAAATGTAACTTTACTCAAAACATCTATACATATAATAAGAAAATCTGTTTATAAAAACAATATAAGATATCAACAATAATCAGTATTTGTAAGATTGAGAGCCACTGCATAAATTACGAAACAAACTTACCTTTTCGTTTATTTATAGTGTTTCTTGCCATTTTCTTTTTGTTAAATTACACCATATACTAGTTAATTGCTTTAAACACGTAACGTACACTGTCACGGCCACAAAAATAACAGAACATAGTTTTTACCCTAACGCAATGCCACTGAACTCGCGTGGCGAGTCGAATGATTCGTATCGCAGCGCCGGCGACTCACCTAGCGAGTCCAACGTAAAATGTAGGCGGCTCCCGAGAAAACATCGTGAAAATCGTAGCGGTAATGAAAGTGTTAAACAATACATTTATCTTAACTTTTGAAATACTACAACCTACTTTTTACGACCTCCTTGGCTCAGCAAGATGGAGATATTTAGTAAATTTAGTATAAAGTACGAGTACTGTAACCAAACAGCATTGCTGTGTCGCTGACTATGCTATAGATTAACGGACACAGGGCAGCGCGTGGACGTGTTTTAGGTCTTACGAATTCAGTTCAAACCACATTAAATTCCAACGCATAATTCAAAAATTTTAAGCGTGCAGACAAATTAAAAAGTACATTCCCGTGCCTCGAAGAGCAAGTGGTTAACTTTTAATAGTAATTGTTAGATAACTATAAGACAAAAATAAATAGGTTTAAACCCACCATTAGAGCATCGTGGTGGCTTTAAACTTCACACACCTTTCTTAAAAAGAGTGATGCTTAGCCCGTGAGAATGTAACATTTAGACAGGCCAGAATGATTTTCTTATATTTATTGAAGGAATGACATAGCTACACGTTTTTGCTGTATGCAAAACAATTCAATAGGTATTTGAAGTTTCTTATCTAATCATTGTTTTGCGAAGAAAAAATCATTTAGTAAAGAAATAGAGCACGACAGTTTAAAGTACCCACTTAAATCTTGTCGTGTGCGGACCTGTTGGTCTAGATGCATCAACGACGTTATTATCTTATGAAGATAAACAGTCATTGTCGTCCGATACCGGCTTTCTAGTGAGGGGTTGCCATTCCAGCACCTTGGAACCCCAACGTCCTTCGGCTCTTTCAAATATGTGCCCCGCCCACTTGATCTTCGCTACTTATTGAGCTATGTCGGTGACTTTGGTTCTACTGCGGATCTCTTCATTATTGATCCGATTACGCAGAGATGCTCCGAGCAAAGCTCGTTTCATCGCCCGCTGTGTGACTCTGAGCCTTCTTATGAGGCGACCAAGTCTCGGAAGCATAGGTCATCACTGACAATACGCACTGTTCGAAGACTTTTGTCTTCAGGCACTGAGGAATTTCGGACGAAAATATGTAGCGACGTTTCCCGAATGCGATCCAGCCGAGTTGGATTCGGCGGTTCACCTCTTTCTCGAAATTAACCCATTAGAGGTCAAATGAAAAGTACAAATGATATTTTTGAATAATCTTTACTTACTTATTAAAAAACAAAGAAAAAGGCATGAAATTAAAAAAAATACTGAAAAATATTAGTTTTCATGAAATTACAGGGGTGTACACAACTGAGTACAATGACCGCTTATGTATAAAAATTTTCTAAACACGCTTTTTCAACACAAAGTGTTTTGAGACACTTCTGCTTTACCAGCGCACTCTTGCAAGACAAAGGACACACTGCAGCGGTGTTTCAGTTTTGACGGGAAAGTGACCTATTCATAGTATAGTATCATTACTCGTTTATCGTTACTAGTATCATAACTCATTACATATAAACTAAAAATTAGCAACAGACAAATAAGTAAATAACACCCACCACCACTTTTTACCATGAACAGCAATTCTGTATAACGAGATAGACTGGTCAAGTTCATCAACACCACCCATATTTTTGTTGTAAGTTTGAGATAAATGTGGTATCGTTACATCTGTTTTCTCTCGTTTTTTTGGAACTGCTTCGCTTGACAGTACCTAATGGTTCTATGGTGTCGTAGTTAGTTGCCATTGTACATACACTATTATCTTTGCATTATCTTTTATCATTAGATGTTGCTGCTAAGTTGATGTCAACAAGATGAAGGTTTCTTTCTATATCCCGGAACTTATGTCTTGATATAGATTCGGCGACGAATTCCAAGCCTATATCTTCATCTAGAGACCAGTACACTGTTTCTCGATGTATCCAAATATCAAAACTCGTGTCGATTGTTTTGATTTGCGTAAAGTTTGCTATATGATATTTAGGCCTCTTAGCTCTTCACGAATCGCATTTTCCTATCACTGACTTGTATGTTAGTACGTTGTAATGTTGAAGTGTATGAAGGGGCACATTTCCGCCAGATTGGCATTGGATCGGATTGGCGGGTAACATCTTGTCGTCTTCTTTTTACGCCAGTGGTTCATCATCACTATCGTCGTTACTGCCATCTTCGGGATTCGTAAATACCTCTATAGTGTCAGGTACATCATGCGGCATGAAACACCCTGCTACATCCTCTTCGGCACCTTCCTCTTCATCAGTCAATGCACTTGGATCGGGTGGTATAATAGCAAAATCACTTTCATCTTTATCACTACCTCGTAAAACACCATCAACAGCTTCCTCAAGCTCTATGTAGCATTCTCGAGGTGTAAATTGTTGTTTATTCATTGTAAGGAATATGTAAACTAAACCAGTTATTTTACTTACGTATGTTGTCATTGTACGCAAACGCGTACAGTACAATTTGTATGATCCTAGTTTCATTGTGGTTGCAAATTACTTATTGTATTCTAATTCAAATCTTACTTTGACATCTATTTTCTACAAATGTTATGAAAAAACAAACTTTTAATCGATGGTTATGAAAAAAAATATAATATCATTCACTTACGTGCACAATGTTTCCGTGATGCAACTTCAACTGTCACTATTTATCAAAAAATGACACACTACCCGCATAATGTTTAACAAAATATCTAAACAGTTTTATAATAAAGTAAAATTATATGATTACCCTAGTTAACTTTCCGAGTTTTACAATCTACACCTATGGATATGTCTGTACTCAGTTGCGTACAGTGACCTCAAATGGGTTAAACCAACCTAACATCTACAATTTCGAATTTTTCAACGTACTCAACAATAACTGGATGGGGCGGTATATGAGCATTTTCAGACCCACCTGGTTGGTCTTAACAGGTTGTAAAAATGCACGTGACACTCTGCTGAGGTCATTGAGCATGGTCATCCAAAGCACAGTAGATATATTACAAGCAGTATAATAACTCGGCCATATTTTTGAAATAAATACCTACAGCCGCGCGCTCCGTAAACATGTGATAGGGCTGCCTGCCTCCAGCATTTTAATTACATTTGCCAACTTTGTGTTTCCATTTAGTTATGTGATTGTAAATATACTTTTTTTTAAATAAACAAATAAAATACTTTGTAAATTGTAGTAAAATAGGAAGTGATCAATAAAATGCGTGTTGTTTTTTGATTGGTAGATTTAAATAAGGCTGATACTAATCAATGATCTTGAAGGACCTTCATATATTTATTTTGGTGATGCCATCTATCTATTACCACCACACTAGGTGACCAAATAATAAAAAAATCGGTCAAGTGCGTGTCGGGCCACGCGCAGTGTAGGGTTCCGTAGATTATGTTAGCACTTTAACCCCTTATGTAATGTACAAAAATACCGATAACGATACCCCCACACTATAGAATAGACGATAAAAAATTGACCCTGACTTGGCATGTAGGGAAGGAACTACAAAAAACAAATTGAGATTGACCGGGTTCGCTAGTAGTTTAATAAAAAAGTCTGGATAGGTATATTGATATCAGCTGGCTCTTTACTTTTTTATTCAAATACATTAAAGTATGAGCAACACAATAATGTTGTTAAATTCAAACAACTTCTTTACGTAACTTCTTTATTACCTTAAAATACAGGTATACAAAACATACATGTCATAAGATTTAAATCTATGTATTACATAATAATCAAAGAAAACAACCTAAATGAAGAAGTTAATAAATAATTATTTAATAATATTATATTAACGTTTACGTCATTTACCTATTTACACAATTTTATCATTTAAGCATTTATTTATATATATATTTATTAAATTATGCCTTTAGAATACAAAATATTAATCAAACTTTATAAAAATAATAACTTTTTTCCTAGTCGTCATAATTAAAAAATCCAATACACTGCGTTCGTCACCGCGGCACAGTCGCAACGGTCTACACCCCACGATCACCCCACGTACGAGCTGCGTAGGTATAGCTCGCGTTTCGACCTTTAGTATGAAGTCCAACTACTGCTTGTAATATATCTACTGTGTCCAAAGTCTCTGCCATTTCTGGGCATTGGTACTTGGGCTTTTACCATTCCATGATTACTGCCGGTTTTCACCCCGTGGATCACAGAAACATCGTTGAATAATTGCCATGATAGACCAGATGAAGTTTCTAATCTTCTTAACTCGTTTTTCGTGGAAACATCGAGGCCCATTCAGGTCCATTTCCTGTGTGGTGGCTTCTTGAAGAAGAAGATTCATCAAGAAGATGAAAGATTTCCTTCTCCATGAAGTCAGCCAACATTGTGACCCCTATCGTTCTGTTGTCCATACCCTAATCGTCCCACTTTCAACTCTGAACTGCTTCATTTGCCCAGCGTTGTGGTAAAATCCCCAGTCAGAACATTGTAATAGGAGTTTGAGGCATGTATGGCTTTTAAAATATCTTCATACAATACCTGACTTTTTTAAAGATTACATTTTACCTTAATTATTGATTGAATAACATTTAACTTTTTAATTTCTAAAACATGATATGCTCTGGGAGCTGCAGACAGCGCGCGTGCAGTACAGCGCATGACTCACGTTCTCCTGCGCCTTGTCGGTCATGGCGACGATCGCCATGCTCATGTTGACGCGCATGGCGAACGCCTGCACCAGCGCCAGGAACAGCAGGAACACCTGCAGGTGGCGTATGCCCAACACCGACTCTGGGGAACAAATCAATATATAATAGTATCAATAAAACTGACGTATCTATCAGTGCTTATACTTAGTTTTTTTAGATGATACTAAAACACATTATTTATTTGTGTGTGGCTGTCTGATTAACCGGGTTAATAAGGTGAATTAGTTTTAATTTTACTTTCTAACTTTGTGAGTGAATAATCTAATATGGATAAAACACCGGCTTTTCACGTACGAAGACTACTTGCTATAAATAGTATTATAGACACGTCAGGGGCAAGGATATTGAATAGTGCAGTACGGCACGTTCCTATCACGCAAGCCTGTGCTATGTAGCTCTACTATATGCACCACGTGTCTGCAGCATTCCCTTTCGCTCGGCTGCGTCTGAGAGACAATCAGCCGATAGCAGTGCAATCAGGCGCTCACTCATCGATTGTTGTTGTGTGATGTCACTGTTATGTTGGCATCAGCTATCATAAGTGATGCGTGGAATTATATGTGACTAGCAGTCAACCCGGGTTTCACCCGTGTAGTTCCCGTTCCTGTGAGAATACTGGAATCAATTATAACCAACAACACTTACAAGTAACAATTGTCTTTTTGTTGTTGACAGATTTTTCAAAATCGGCTAAATAGATCCCCTAAAAACTCACAAATCCTTCGAAGACTGAAATATTCTCGTAAACCCGTTCAGGTGTTTTTTAGTCTGAAAGTGTTTTTCGGACATCCGATAAACTAATCGTGTGCATGATGTCATGCAAATCGCGCGTTACCGCTGTAGGCATGTACACTTATCGGATAGTGAGTGGCTAGCATAAAACAAGGGACAGTAATAAAGGAACAGGACCCGTCGACCTCGCCCGTGATACAACGCACGAGGCGCGAGGCGCGTGCTTTATTTACAGTTTATTTAAATAATCTTTTATTAAAAAATTGTATTTAATTGAGAATAAATTATTTCAACGAACTCTTTAGCTGTATAGTTCAAGCCTTAATTAAGAGACCTTTGCTGTTGGTATATTGTAGATACGATATTTATCTGTATTATAGAGGTAAATTTTGTGGGGTTGTAGGGTTATCTCTGGATTAAATGAACTGATTTTAAAAATTCTTTTACCAATAGAAAGCCACGTTATCTTTGAGTGTCATTAGCTACACTTTATTACCATATACCCACGGGAACGGGATTTATGCGGGTGAAACCGCGGGGCATCGGCTAGAGATGATTAAGCTCGCTGCTCAAGTAACGCCTAGTCCACGTCCTAACCCCCATTCCATGCAGCGACCTATTGTCATCTTTTTCGCTTCTGCGACACTTCGTCATGTTTACTCGGATGCAGATAGCTCCGCTGGATTACTGCAGTGGTTATAATCTGGTATTGTCTTGAGTGGAGGGAGATACTTGAGACAGGGAAAGGGAAGAAGATATGTATTTTTTTCCATTCCCAAGCATTAACGTGCTCTCCGATGCATGAGGGTTTACACTGCCAACTTCCAAACAACGTACCGCAGTTAAACTGAAAATGTCTATCCGATAGCATCTAGCGCAACATTTCATAGCCCGACCTAAGACTCAAACCCATGATCTCACAAGCTGCCATTAGAACTAGTTAATCTATCTACATACGACAATCGCCGGACAGACAAGGCGGTATTTTTTGGACACACATCACCATGTAACCAAAAAGTATGCGTAGCTTGTGATATAGGTATTATACCTGTCGGAAACGGATTGACATCGGATGCGGATTTAAAGGGCAACACATTAATATTGAATGACTTGTGGCCGAGGGATGTAGGGTTAAAGACGTCTTTTAAAACTAGTTAATAGTCCCCTTCTCAACTTAAGTCATTCTCCCGCCCGCCCCGCCTATTTCAAAATAATCCATTAAGAATTATTCACAAGAGGTGTAGAAGAATCGAACGACACAACAAGAATGAGCTCGGCCGCCTGAGCGGTCTCCTATTACTCCATACCTAACTCATGGAGCATTTCATCATCTTGGCTCGTGTCGACACGACTGACCGATCGAATGTTCGCGCCGACATTGATATATCTAATAGTGTGTATCGAACCAACAGTGTCCACAGAACCAACCTTGAATGCAGTGGGGTGGGCAGTACACTAGGTGCCCCCTGCGCATCCATCTTCCAACGTGAGTCTACATTGGAATCAGTCTTGGATACAGTTCCGTCCAAAGCAACTAACTAACATCTACTAACTAATTAACTAACTGCTGACATTTAAAGCTGCATCGTGATTGTTTCACGCGTTATCTCGACGTTGCAGTAAAAACTGCAGCAATACTTGATAAGATCACGAGCGATAACGCGTCGGTGAATAAAAAATGCTATTTCATTACTGCGCTCATTAAATGAATTCCACGCTGGTTTTTATACCCACATAAAATAATATTATTTTAATGAAACAATTATAATTTATACCACAGAAGTGCGACAAAAAACGCTTGCGTTTACCTGATTTTAATTAATTTTGTGTAAATCGGAACATTAACGTTATAATACGAGTAAGTATGTTTATCATTATAAAACTTGGCAAGCACCAGTCGGACTTGAGTCGAAGTATTTTTTTTTTTATTCAATAACTCAACACTTAAGTCGACTAAGATTTCAACTGACGGTAAGTGATACAATTTTTGGTGAATCTATTTAGGGAGTAGAAACTTTTGTGAAACAGCTTGTCCGCGAAAATAACACAACTGGGGTTATTATTACAGACAATCAAAAAATGATAATGATGATGATAATGAATATTTTATTTTGGTTTGAAGGGAAGGTTGCCAGCATGATTTGTCGCTCGCAACCAGAACTGCACTAAACGTTTTTTTATACACGGAGAAGCAATGGTTCTTTCTTTAATTAATAACAAGTAATCCCTTGAATGTTATCTCACCTGATAATAAGTGATGCAGTCTCAGATGGAAGCGGCATCCCATAATAGAGTTTATTGTACCATATGTGAAACGGTTTCTACGCGGCATCGTACCGGAACGCTACATAGCTGGGCGATACGTTTATGCTGGTATAGTGGTAACTAGCCACGGCCGATTCCATTAAACATGAGCCAATAAAAATATGAAAGCCTAAATCAATCATGGAATTCGAACCCGTCCTGGCTTGTTAATATTTTTTATTTAACGTCATATACGTCCCAAGTTATTAATTTGTCAACCGCTATTTAAAAAAGTGTAATAATGTATTACGGTATCTTTACAGAGTACCTACAAATTATTATGATTTATGTGAAACAGTGGACGCGGCATAATATGAGAGAACAGCGTTCCTATCGACCTAGTCAACCAGGACTATTTTCTGCCACTAACTCTTCTACCGGCAACCTTTCCCATCATGAAAAACCTCAGAGAGGCACTCAAAGAAGAAGAAGATAATATGAGGAACTTCTAGTCGCCAGTTACTTAGCGAAGCAAACTGTTAAGGATTTTTTGAAGATAACTTTAAAGGTATCTAAAGGTTTGGTGAAATAATTTTTCATGATTTCTTCTAGAAAATTTTAACAAATCACGTTTTACACTCGGACAATTGACAACCGGGACCTTTGAAACTCGCAACTTTCTAAAGCCACTACAGCCCGTGACTACAGGCACTTACGTATGGAAGAATCATGGGATGACAATGTTTCAGGCTTCATCTACTGAGATAAGTATGTCTGGCAGTCGCAGGATCTCGTTGTATAGTTTCGCTACGCTAAATCGTTAGACAAAACGTCTTTGTTGGTAGGTTAGTACGGCCGTCACTTACAAGTTTAAAGCCTTATTCAATTTACGTTTTGCACGTTTTATTAAACATAATAGTCTGAAAGCTGTATGACATTTTTGGTAAGTATTTGAGGCAAGCTAAAACTCATCCTGAACCTTTCCTATTCTAACTTAGCATAGAACTGGTAACGTAGCTGGGGTCTGGTATGGTTTTTTTGCAAAATATTTCCCGTTTCTGCAAAAATATATCCTTGAAGCAATTTATATTACTTATTACTTATGAGCCGATTCCGGAGGGTGTGGGTTCGAATCCGGTCCGGGGCATGCACCTCCAACTTTTCAGTTGTGTGCATTTTAAGAAATTGAATATCATGTGTCTCAAACGGTGAAGGAAAACATCGTGAGGAAACCTGCACACCAGAGAATTTCTTAATTCTCTGCGTGTGTGAAGTCTGCCAATCCGCATTGGGCCAGCGCGGTGGACTATTGGCCTAACCCCTCTCATTCTGAGAGGAGACTCGAGCTCAGCAGTGAGCCGAATATGGGTTGATAACGACGACGATGATATTACTTATACTAACTTTTAATTAAACATTTTACTTCTCCAACTTCTAATGCTAGCCACTCACCATCCAATAAGTTCACATGCCTGCAGCGCTAACGGCAGAATATCCAATAAAACTGGTCGTGTGTTGTGCACACACGTGGACTTATTGGATAGTGAGTAGCTTACGGCATCGTACTCATCGGACGCATCGCATCCAACGAATTATAGTATTCTTTATAATTACGAAGTCATACACGTGCGTCCACTGATCCACATCATCGGATCTAAGGATTTTTTCTACCAAAAAATTAAAAATCTGTTTGTGGCGTCAAACAGATGCGTCCGATACGTACGATGCGGATAAGTGGACGCCTATCATTAGGGTAGTACAGGACAACTATACAGTATTTCTCAAATACTTACTCAAAACTGTCGATTAGCTTTAGCGCATTGTATCGCGAATTTAAAGCGAAAGTAAATTATAATTTGACCTCAACTGAAACTGAACAGCCTTAATAGAATAAAAGTTGTCACATAGTTTTACTTTCGTAATGTTATTGCTCTGCGGCTGGCGGTTTGTTGACCCATTATTTTGAAACACAATTTTTATTCTGATTCCACAGTGCCCATCATTCCGTTCCGGCATCCCCTCCCCAAGAGTATTGTAAGTATTAAGGTATTAACGTTCGTTTGTCATTTGTGGTATAGCCCCCGAATGACAAAATGAAAATAGTCGAATGGCAGATACATCTTAAAGTATCAGAACGATTATTTATTTATCGCTATAGTAAAGGTTGGAGTACAAAGAGGTAAGGTTTGATTTTTTCTTATAGACTATTTTTTATAATAGACTCCAAAACTACCGATTTTTTAAATCATTTTACTAATAGAAAACTGTTTTATCAGCGAGTGACATGATAAGTATGCCGGTGAGATTGCGAGAGTTCTGCTACTGTCAAAATAAATACATTTATTCACAGAGCGTAAATAGGTACCTACTAAAGTACATTTGTCTCGGCGCCCAATGAATTCGTCCCGTATGGCCCGTGGGGCAGGAGCGCCCAGAGGCCCAGACTCTCCATGAGGAGTTCAGCAAACGTTTCAAGGAGGCACCAGGCGACCCTCGGGCAGGCAGCTTTTCCGCGCAAACAATTTCAGTAACAATTCAATGCGGGAATGCTGCCCGCGTGAGTCTTAGCTTTCATTATTTAATTTTTTTTAGTGTTATTGTGTCTCTGTGGGTTTAAATCTTAATAAAGTGTTGTTTAATTGTCTACTACATATGCTTATCATTACATCAACTAAGATTCATAATTATTTAATTAATGAATAGCACAATTTAGTAGCACAATAGTTTTCCTAAACAACGTATACAAGAAGTCAAATCGCAA
The DNA here is from genome assembly GCF_947172395.1 of Bicyclus anynana. NCBI lineage: Eukaryota > Metazoa > Arthropoda > Insecta > Lepidoptera > Nymphalidae > Bicyclus > Bicyclus anynana. The sequence goes on along the minus strand of NC_069096.1, from coordinate 16,732,371 downwards.
CAACATAAACTAACAATAGTCTGTAACAATACTCACTTGGCTTTTTAATTACATCGTCTTCAGCTCCCATTATAGCTAGAAAAAAATCACAAAAAACTAAACCTTTATTTAAGTAATTGATTATTCAAAAAATAATCGATCGATGTTTCGATCGATTTTTCGACACACAGCGCGTGTGTCTCGCGCTGTTGCTATGAAAGCACTCCAAGTTAAATTTATTGATAATATATTTTTTACAATAGAGCATTGTCTCCATTGTACTCCGACATGCCAGTGTCGCACGTCAAGTTGTCGGTCAAGGGAGTATCAGTACTTGTGATATGGTGTATTCAAAAATAGATAAAAATATGACAAACATTATCACATAGAATAGAACTAAAAACTACTATAACTAAAAATCTTTACGACAAAAACCGTCTTGGGAAATAGGTATTGTACCATTGATATGTTTGGTTCTAAAAGGTATTGAATTATAGACGAATTAAATATCAAATTATGAGTATTAACACCTTTATTTTTTGGATAATATGATTTTATTTTCATTAGGAGATAGTTTTACCAAGCTTCTCAAAACAAATCAATTTTCGAAACGTGAGGTAGTGGTATTATTAGATAATGGTGAATTATAGTCACAATGGTTCCAAACACATTCAATAATTTCTTTAAAAAATCTTTATGTTCGTAAAATACTGAACCGGAAACAAATACCACACCAATAGGCCTAACATGCGCACCACAACTTAACTCGTGAAGAGGGAAAGATAAACGTCAACAAATAGCGGTGGATACGAAAATGTTGCTCTCTCTTTCGTCCCATCGTAACGAAACAAAACGATATTTTGTACGCTGCTGTAGTCGCTATTAGTCTTTTATCGGGAGATATATCGTAGTACTCATCACAAGCCTACAGGGTCAAGTAAAGTGCGCCTTACACTCCGTAAGACTTTAGTTGTTGTTTCAAATATAATATTAATTTTCAATCAATACATATTAGTTGATAATGCCCCTGAACTAATTATAAATTCATCACGTGGACCTGATTTTAATAGACTAATATGATTACATTAAAATGTCATTATCAGACTAAACTCCTCAAAACTCATTTGTACGCTAACTCATTTGTAAACAGCAAAATGTATTATACCATTTAATGTGAAATTCCAAAAACTTGCATTTGAAAATAAAAATCAAGCGGCAAGACCAAATAAAACTTCATCTTATTCATATTTTTGCGAAGGAAAACCATTTATGACCTTCAAATTACAAGTTACATACTAAGCCTGTCCATGTAAAGCATAAAAACAAAATCCTGATAACAAGTGTATTAATAGTTTTTGAGAAAATTGTGGAAATACAAATCTTAATAATTCTACTGTAAAACACGATTCTAAGACTCCTTACATTCAATCCCCACTTGATGTATTTTATTCATGATTTAACTAAAAGGCATTACATAATATTATAAAAATACAAGGGACACGTAGTTATTATGTTTAAACAATAAACATACATTCATAAACGAAAAATATTTTTTGACTGTAGTCAAGTTCTAACTCGTAAAGAATAAAAAAAGAACGTCTTTTTTAGAAGTCGGTGTGATGAATGGAAATAGTGAAATGACGTTTACATTGATTGTTTTGTAAGCGTCCGAGCGAGCACACGGTCCGTCATGGCGGCAGCTCACCGCAGAGCGCCTTCATGAACCAAGAGACTGCAATATCTAGACTTACCTCATTGAATGTAGCCTGAAACTGTTTCAGCCTATGCTCCATCATGCACCATAGGTACCTTGAAACCTGTTACCTTCCAAAGTCACCTCGGCAAAAATTCCATAATTTATTAAAGGTACTAAATTGTGGAATTTGGGTATCCAGATACTTAATTGTCCAGGAATAAAACGTGTTTTTTTAAGTTTTATACGGGATATCATGACGTGGTTGTCTCCAATCGCTAAACCCTTGGCTTCGTGGCAACTTTAACAGTGTTTTTCAGTGAGTTGCCGCGAAACTAAGTGACTGACGACTGCTGACACGATGTTTATAATATTATATCGAGGAAAATATAAAAAAAAACACACTTTATACTTAGACGCTTGAGGATCTGGCCCCTTCAAACCTACTACCTCCCAAAGCTACCACAGTCTAAACTCTATATTTGACCACCGTACCTAGTTACGGTAGTAACTGATAATTTCAGGTTTCATAAAATGAGGTAGGTCCACCCATCGCAGGCTCTCGGTCCATTACAGATCAGATTATCCGTTTGTGGTTCATTGTAGTATGAACTCAGGTTGAAGGCCTAGTAACAAAGCGGAAGTCTTCCACACCAAAGGAGTTAATAATTAACTTAATTAGGCAAACTCCCATAGCTTTCGTTTTCAGATGACGAATTTAGGTATCAGAAAATAGTAGTGAATATTCAAATGAATAGTTAGTCTGCTTAACTCGAATATAAAAAGTGCGGTTTTATAATTAACGTATTTTTGTGTATATGTATCTGTAGCGTCGTACTTGTCATCGTATTTTAATTGACTGACCCATTATGATGTGGTTTTTCCGTTTGAAAGCTGATGCGATCGAGATAGTGTCTAGCTATTGGTCTGAGGTATCATTGTTTTTCTATTGTGATATAAATAATTTAAAACTTAAAATGCTTTGAATCAGAGCTCCCACTACAAAAAGCAACATAAAAATAAAGTAGGTATATGCGCAAATCAAATGGTATTCCGGAGAGCTCAGAATGAGGTTACTTAAAATGAAACTGTATTTTCCAAACAACATTACCTGTAGGTATTCAGTGCATTTTCCTTATCATCCGCCATCTCTTCGGCTCTTCACCGAGGTTTATCATTTATCCGCCTTTTATCCTCTACTGAGATTGATCGTATCGTAAATCTACAAACAAAATGTAAAATTGAATTATCACTTCTTGATCAACAGATCTATTTTTAGGGTTCGGTACCTCAAAAGGAAAAATGGATCCCTTACAGGATAACCCCGTTGAGAACCAACCTTCGACTTCGGTGGGCTACTCGAACTTGACTAGTTTTTTCAATACTAGCTGAGGTCTGGAATTTCATCGTGTATATCAGCCGATTCCTGAGGGAATAGCAGGATAAAAGTAGCTACTTTGTCATACCAGATTATGATTGTTCTTTGAGCAGAATTTCATACAGTAACCGTTCAGCCGTTGAGTTGTTATTGAACAACAAATACCTTTGCTAAATTTCAAAGTTGCGATACTACATTGTAATGAACTGGACCTACATTGACTGTGTATCAAGACTTTTTTACCGAAGTCGGTTTTATCTTAACTAATATTTATATGTATATAATATATATATAATGATTTCACTCAAAAAGAATTTAAAAATTCTTTCACCGTTAATAAGCGTTCATTTTCACCAACAATTAACAAAATCTATAATTTTATCTTCGAATTCCCACGGGTACATGAATTACGCCAGTGAAACCGCGGGACGCCTGCTATATATTTTATAAGTTATCTATTATAATTTCTGAAATAAATAGTGGTATACAACAACATATCGACCACACTCAGTACATTATGTATCAACATACAACACCCTTTCTTATTAAGGGTTACAGACAGACATGCTGTCATTAGGATACTTTCTGTATCTTTTAAATTGTGATAATTTGAAATTATTATTTAGATAATAATCTACATTGCTATGACTTTTTATACGGCGCAGTGTGGTAATGCGAGAATAATATCTATAATTTTGTTACTGTACAGAAAAACCTACTTTTCTCTTGACTTGCTTAAAGTCCTTCAAAGGACTAAAGTTGTATCTAAATCCCGAGCCACCCTTCCGTCTTTTGCACTGAGTACCATTGACCCGAAGTTGGCTAAAACTATCGTTAGGAACTTCTCTAAGACTTTTCTAAAAAAAATGCTATATTTTTTTCGAATACTTACAACTTTGTTTCTTCAGAACTAAAAGAGAAGGTGGTTATTTTTTGTTTTATTAGAATATAAAAATCAAAAAACAAATCAGTTAATGTGTTTTACTGAATCGATGGATCAGTGGTAAACCTAAGTGACTAACGATTCAAATCCAGTCCACGTCCAAATATTTGTAAGGCTTTTTGTTCTTCCAAGGTATGCTCAATTGCTCTGTAGCAAACCGGATATTCATGGGTCATTATCATTTTCATCTGATTGTGATCGTTACCATTATCTCCAATCGCGTCAACCTGAATCGGAGCAACGTGGTGAACTAGACCTTAAAGACTTGAATAACATAAAGATTTCACGGGAGGAGGAAGGCTATGCAAACAGGCTATTATTATTAATATATTTTATTTTTCAAAGTTATTTATTAAAAAAAACAATTTTTAATCTTCTAACTATGCTGGATTTTTAATTCGGATAAATATTGTAATGATGATGAGTGTCATCCATCCATCATTCATACATTTTTGTCTCTTCAAACAAATAGCTTCACGATGAACCGTGATGTCAACCCAACAATATACAATACCGACTTTGTAACAATTGTCATTTATTTTGCTACACTTTTTGTCACCAGTACAATAGACATCTTTACAATGTAAAGTGTTTTTACTGTTAGAGTTATTTTGATGTTAATTGTGTTTGTACGAGTATTTATTCATTACTTTGTATCTTTGCGTGATCGAATCAGAAATGAGGAGATCCGCAGAAAAACCAAAGTCACCGAAGTCAGTCTATAGCTCGTGTCGCGAAGCTGAAGTGGCAATGCGTGGGGCACATAGTTCGAAGAGGACGTTGGGGTCCCAAGGTGCTGGAATGGCGACCCCGCACTCCAAAGCGCAGTGTCGGTGGTTGCATCCAGCGAGTCGCAGGGATTCGCTGGATGCAGGCGGCTCAGGATCGTGATGTTTGTAGTATTGTAGGGGGTACCGGGTAATTCTAATCTCTGGTTTTACGAAATCGATTTTGAAAATTCTCTTACTGCCAAAAAGCTACGTTATTTATGAGTGTCATAAGCTATATTTTATCTCCGTATTCTCACGGGAACAGGTACTTACTACGCGGGTGAAACTGTGGGGCGGCGGCTAGTACAAAATATGTTATTTCAAATAAGTTATAATTTAACAAATAGTTCAAAAAATTATACGTGATAAAATTTAAAATTTCTACGTTTTAATACTACGTTTAAAAAATAAAAAGTATACATCGCAACTGAACGCTAAATTGCTCAAAAAGCACAGAATAGATAAAAATACTACTCACGTGTTTAATATTCTCTTTGCGAAATATGACCTCCGCCCGTCTCCGTCGCAGCGTCATGGAACTCGAAACCAAAACCACTTTGATTAACTACTTGTAGGGATTAGTTCTTCCCAACTTTAAGATCCTAAACAAAGAGTCAAACTCCTTGTCCGAAACTTGTACAAAGACATAAGGGTGCCCTTCGAACTGACGTCAAATGTGACCAAACTGTTAGGTACGACTACAATATACTTTTACAAGTTTATTTTATTTTATTTATTTAAATTTTTGCTCTAAACATAATATTTATAATAAAAGAATTATACAAACGGATATTATATAGCTTCGTGGCAAACCTTCGCTAGAGACCATTTAATTTTGATTCTTAACGGTGTTTTTCGAAGGTATGCCACGACGCTAACTGACTGACTATTATAGACATGATTTCTCTCATTATTGATAATATTGATAATATTTCAAGGAAAATATTTAAAAAATACACCGCAAAGTTGGATATTATTGGATCTGGACTCTGGACCGAAATCTACAATTTTATTTATGTAGACTGAGGTAGCTTGGTAGGAGAAGATAAGTGTGGCTATAGCAATCTAATCAGATAAGTCTATAATGATCGATGGTGAAACACTGGAAATGGAGAGTTCCACAGTTTTCCTGGGAGTGACCTTGGATTGTAAACTTCAGTGGGGTGCTCATATAGAAAAACTGTCTGGTAAACTTAGCTCAGCGGCATTTGCCGTGAGAAAAATAAGACAGTTTACTGATGTTGATACAGCTAGGCTTGTTTATTTTGCGTACTTTCACAGCGTAATGTCTTACGGTATTTTATTGTGGGGCAAGGCTGCCGATATACAATCTATATTTGTACTTCAAAAAAGAGCAATTCGAGCAATATATCAATTAAAATCACGCGAGTCCCTTCGTCAAAAGTTTAAAGAAATAGGTATACTAACAGTATACTGTCAATATATATATAACAGTATAGTATATGTAAGACAAAATATTAATTTGTACAAACGAAAAGGAGATTTAAACCCACGTCTTACTAGACACGGGCATAAGTTAGTTATTTCTGCATATCGTCTCCAAAGAGTAAAAAAATCTTTTGTAGGTTTGGGTGTACTCTTCTATAATAAGATCCCCAAGACTGTGATGGACCTGCCAATACATAGCTTTAAGCAATGTGTTAAAAAACATTTACTTAGTCGAGGGTACTACAACATTGATGAGTTCCTTAATGATAAAGATGCTTGGAGGCCGTTGGATCAGCTTCCACCTTCACACAGAAAGTAAAACTATAAGAAATGTAAACAGTAATTGTTATTAATTGTAAATTATAATACTGTATGACTTTTTCAAAAGAGCAACTGTTGAGTTTCTTGCCGGTATCTTCTCAGCAGAACCTGCCTTCCGAACCGGTGGTAGAATCTTTACAAATAGTCAACTGACGTGTCAAAAGTGCTTGTAAACTGAGCCTACTTGAAATAAATGATTTTTGATTTTGATTTTGATCTCTTAGTCTTAGTGTGTCGCTGATTATACGATAGATGTGAGCGCTCCTTTACCAAAAGCCTTTGTATAGACATCTACACCTCTCAGAATAAGGATCTAGTAGTGAAGTGGTCCAATTTCTCGGTAAACAAAGCTGACAGTCGTCTATTAATAGATGCTTTGATCCGCACCTGATCCGACCGCGTCCACTAAGAAGTCTCAAAGTAGGTAAATTTAATTTATCTCAATGTGATCCCGCAAAAAATATTAAAGTAGGGAGCTTAATATAGCGATGGTCTAATGGAAATTACCGCCAAAATATTACTCATATTTTGAGAATATAATACAAGACATTTTTTTCTTAGAACGCACTATTCGGGGTACTAAAGTCACTTTGATCCTCTTCTAAACCTCAACAAACGCATGTCTGCTGGCATACCTTCCAAAAATCCGCTAATTTCGTCACGTAAGCCGCAGAATTCCACCAAGGGGTAAAAGCCTTTAATGAAATTCCGAGGTCTGAAATAATTTATTGTAACCTATAATTCACTAACCTTTTTACTCCACCGTTAGCTACCATACTACTAAAACTGAACGTACATTTGTCTGCGTCGCACTAACCGCACGCACTTAGTAAGGCCGACAAGGTTTCAAAGTTTTTTCAACCTGCACTAAACGTTTCAAATTCTTCAATATTCAACGTTCAATCTAGTTCCCTTCCTGCGTCTGTGTTTCTTGCCACCTAAAAAAAGCGCGTCCTAACCACATTATTGCTTTCCCATATACCTAAATTGTTTGTCAAGCGCAAGCCTTTAAAACAAAGTAAGTCAAGATAGGCACAAGATACAGGCATTGTGATTAAATTGTTTTTTTACGTTGTTCCTAATAAAAATATGATATATCTTCGCTGAAAAGTCATAGTAAACTTTAGCAAGTTGCAAGGTATGCGATCAGCTCTATCCCGAATCTCACCTAAACAGATGTAATTATCCGATGGACCGAAGTTTTTTAATTTTGGAATTTTTGAGTGTCTTCATAAAAGTTTTTGCTTTTTTTGCTGTAATAAAATATTCGGAGCCCCTACGAGTAGGCGGAATGTTTTTACTTTTGACCTTGAAGCTGGTTTCTTGAGCTAAGTTTAAATGAGATAATTGGTGTCTGAAAAGTAGGGAATTAATATCAAAACTTAACTTGAGCTTTTTAGGAATATACCATTCTAAGATTTTAAAACTTTACAATGTTCTACGTATATTTTACGTAATCACAGCATTGCAGTGTTCTTTTTTTAAAAAAATTAGGTTGCTGAAAATAAATGCATACTATTTTCTATTTTATGATTCAATTATTTAGTTATACGGAGAGGTCTTTTACATCAAAACCCATTTATAATAAAAAAATAATAATAAAAATAATAGTAGGTTTTGAAGTCGGTTGTATTTTTTTTATTAAAATATTATTATTTTTCCATTTTTAGTTTAAAATGTATGGATAATATGTGTAAATCAATAAAAATAGAGATCCCTTAACTTACCTTCAAAACAAATGAATGAAGCCGTAACACTAAGTAGTTGCTGTAATTCGTTGATGAGTTCCATCGTCTGTATTTTGGCTCCATCATCAGATTGATTCCAAACCTTCATTAAATTGTAGTACTTAAAAATACTCAATTAAAAAATGTAGGCAAGAACACACTAGACATTCATATAATTTTTGAAAGTTCCTCTCGATTTCTCTAGGTTTCCATCATCAGATCCTGACATGATAAATTGTGAAACTCTATTAACGTGTACAAAATAGGTACATTTTAATATTATGTTATGTGTCTGTGAGTGGATTAAAAAGATTAACGGTTTTTTTTGCAAAACTGGTTTTAATTTGTTACAATTTAACCATACGTTTCTTCTTTGTCAACTTTTCTTTAGTTCACACACACAGTGTCTTCATATTACTACATACAATAACATACACAACCTTACATACTTCTTTATAGTTCTTTATAGATCTAGCGGACGCCCGCGACTTCGTCCGCGTGAAATTCGGTTTTTCACAAATCCCACGGAAGCAATGGACTTTTCCGGGATGAAAAGTGACCTATGTGTTAATCCAGAGTAAAATATATTTCTATTCCAAATTTCAGCCAAATCGCTTCCGTAGCCGCAGCATAAAAGAGAACAAACTAACTTACACACAAACTTTCGCCTTTATAATATTAGTGTGATATCAATGGTAGGCAGTTTTATATATATATATATAAATATTTTCACCTAGTTAGAAGACCTTTACATCTTGACCCCAAAAAGTTCCTAACCCATGGCCCCTGGGAGTATGGGGTCAACTTATGGACCACTTTCCTAGATAAAGTGTAATATTATATTAAAGTTTCGCAGTTCAAGCCATATATCAAACACTAATGGGTTTATTCCAAAATCCAATTCCAAAGATGTCGATCTAGGCGAGAGTAGTTCGCTCATAATATCAGGTAGCATGATCCACCTGGCAATAACTCATGTACCTAATTCTTAGCCTTCTTATTCCATTCAACTCATATCTATCTAGTTCAAACGAGTTTTGAGGCATTTTTTGGTTCTTTGAAAAATCTTTATTTAATTTCAATATTTGTATCTAAGAGTAAACAGACACGAGTAGGTGATGGATTAGGTTTCATTATATACGAGATGTTCTAAAGGTACTGAGTTAAAAGTAATTTTTAAACATCTTTTAGCGACGAACATGCCATTAATTATGTAATCTGTGCCTTACAATAAAGGGCCGAAAACAGAACGTCTGTGGTGTCATAGATAATGTGCGTGTGACTTTGACAGCTTTTTAAGTAAAACCAAAGACTTTTACGCCAAGTGCCGAACTGTCACCATATATGTTCCCGATTAAGCCATTTTCACGAAGTAAATTTGTGTTCTATTAAACCTGTTATTATATATTAAACCCTTACATAGTGTTGCTAACAACATCATTATCATTAATTATCGTGATGATACTGATGTCAATAAAAAGACGTGTAAAAGAAAAACTAGATTATTATTTTCTTATTACTAAAAGTTGTAACTAGTATAACTAAAGCCATATAGCTTCACTAGACTAGACTAGACTAGTTTGAGGGCAACGAAAATATTAGTCATATTTGAAAGATATGGCAAATATCCTACAAAATACATAATACCATAATTTAAATTAATAAAATGAACAGACATTCTATCTAGCTAATATTATTGTTGGAGAGTAGTTTGATTTTCCTTAATCATAGGCTCGATTTCTTTATCATCATCTTTTGTCTCATTCTCATCATCTGGAAGGTTGTCCCAGTCAGCCTTCTCTCCTTCTCCGAGCGCGACGTAGACCAGGTTTGTGACGGTGTACATAGCGGCAGACACGAAGAAAACCTGCCTCCAGAGATACTCACTTGTCTGCAAATAAAAAACATTTTGATTAACACTTATTTTACCCGCGAAAAATAAGTAAGTATTTTTCCGGGACTTTATCCCGGAAAAATACTTACTTACTAGCTTGTGTTAATGTAGATTATAATTTATCTCGATTCTAAATTTCAGCTAATTCAGTTCAGTAGTTGCGGTGTGACTATGTAACAAACGTTCATACTATCATAGCCATAATTTTGTCGCAAATTTCGGGAAAACATGGATTTTTCGGGACAAAGAGTAATTGCCTGTGTGTTAATTCAGGGTATTGTCTATTCTTGTTTTAAATTTCATTAAAATTAGTTTTGTAACTGCGGGGTTATCCGGCGACATTCATACAAACTTTCGCGTTTTTAATATTAGTAGGATTATATCTTTGTACCTGGTAAAATCTATAATAGCCTGGTCTATCTAATAAAGTGGACTACTCACCACATCGGTCAGAATGAAGCCAGCAACGATCGGAGCGAGGGAGCCGAACGCGTTGGCTGCGAAGTTGCTGATGCCGATCAAAGTGCCAGAAAAGTTGGTCGAGATGTCGATGTGGTTTATCTAAAAACAAGTAAAACATGAAATAAAGTCACTAACAATGCTGACTAGTAAGTACCCGGCATACTTTCCCGTGGAAATATCGAGTGTTATGTTGCAGCTTTGTGCCTCGTACAGCACGTTAGACCGTCAATAATATTACAGAGGGGTACTTCGCGTCATGTCAGATCGAAAGTAGCACTCTTTGTGACAGAACGCATCCGAGGAAGAATAGCAGAAAGTCTCATGCATATTTTTCGCCAATCAGTGTTCTGGTCTGTTTTTGAAGAAATTATATTAAACTTAACTATGTCTCAGATTAAGGAGCTTAGAGTTTTGGTCTTGTTTGGTCATGTTCCTTATGGGTGATGGATGTGTCAAGCAGGGCAACGCCTTTAACGAATTTCCGAACAAACAAATAACGAAAATAACAAAAAGAAACCGGTCAAGTGCGAGTTGAACTCACGTGAAGATGTATCACACGATTTCTTGTTTGATGTATCACACGATTCAGTTGGCCCCCATAAGTGCTGCCTGAATATATTTTTTCTTGTAATTCTACTTCTCTGCGTTTGGATCCCAGAAATTTATGTGTACCGAATTTCAATTTAATTGGTCCAATAGATTCGGAAAAAAATGACTGACGCCCGTCTGTCACACGAGTGATCTCACAAGGATTTCGTTTTTGTGCGTACTTACGTTCGGAGCTCTAAAAATATTTAGAAAAGTATTTACATGGAAGCCGACGTTGGAAGCCACCTTGCAGACGCAGAGCACGATGAGCACCGCTTCCACCACGTAGATGTTCTTGGGCACGTAGGCCAGCACCACCAGACCCACGGCTGGGAGGAAGCTTCCTGCATTAAATAATCAACCGATAACTTGACATCTTTACAGTCCAGTTAGCTTAACGTGGGCTCACAGTTCTTATGAATTATCTTCTGTTAACCTACAGGGACTTGAGAGTGGTCAGATAACTTTGTTTGGGACTGTGAACGTGTTTTGATAATTATGATGTATTATACAATCTCCCTCAGAAAGTGTAGAAGAAGTAGCAAGAAAAAACCTTTGTATACTGACCTTGGATGTTGTTTTCCTGCATCGCCAAATTTGGTAAGATCCTAATACTACTGGTAATAATGAACCAAAGATGTTTGAAAATCATTTTCTGATGCAAGCTGAAAGTCTGAAGCTATATTTACCAAAAGAGTTAGCCAATTTCCTCGTGCGGGCCACATTGAGGATTTTCTTCACTATCAGCATGTCAGAGAACCAGGTGTAGAAGAAGTTCGCGAACCACATCAGGAGGTAGGGCAACGCCGTTAGTACTCCGTTCTGTAAAATAAACATATTTACATGTTCATCATCAATATTAATAACCTATGTTCGGTCTACTGTTACTCTACTGAGCACAAGTTTCCCCTCAAAATAAGAGGGTTAGGCCAATGGTCCACCACGCGGGTTGAAAAATTCTTTCTCGATATCATGTTCATGAAGATGTCATGAAACATAGCACAATATCGTTGTGAAGAGAATAACACTTACTGCTTTTATATTGACGCCCATGACTTTGTCCATGAAGGCCGGCACTTCGGTGTAGAAGGTGAGCTGCCCCCATGCCGAGCCCACGTGGGCGGCCACGATGGCCCACACGCCACGGGACTGGATGATCTTAGACCAGGGGATTGAGCGTTTCTGTAATCAGCAGAGAAACAATTTCGTCGTATTTTTTTAAATTTATTTTACGAAATGTTCTAATATTTTATTTTCGAAAAGGTTTTTTAGTGTTTGACATTATAATAGTCGAAAACATATTGAATCGCTTTGAATTATTTTAAATAAATTTAATTTTTTCTAACGGTTACAAATACTTTGGTTTTGAAGAGAAGGGTTTAAAAGAAGCTTGTATTATCTAGAAATTTACAATTTACGAACATGTTGCGAAAATAAATTACCAATACTCGTATTAAGGAGTTATTAGTCCCTTTTGAGAGTAGGTATACGTGGTGTGCGCGATAACTTTAAAAACATCAGTCCCCTACCTTCCCTTTGCTCACGCCTATCCTCTCCTCAATATATCGCTTCTCAGCTGCGGATATGCGTTTGTGTTGCGCGGGAGTGTCGGCCCCGAAGATCCACATCACACTGCCGACGACGGCCGAGACGATGCCGTAGAAGCGGAATATACCGGGCCAGCCCAGCGGCGACGCGGCGATGAACCCAGTTATCGTCAGTCCTAGCACTGCACCGAGGACTGAACCTGAAATACCACATGAAAAGTAGAACACTGTACATGAAGTAGAAAAGTAGTTTGTAAAAAGCGACGTTTAACACTTTCTTTCAGTATGTAGTGCGCTATATTTTTTGGGGGTAAATAGAAAAAATATCAAGAAATTCATGATTAATATACCCCTGACTTTTTCGGTTTTGAAGACTTACGAACATTTATTTATTTATTTATTTATTTATTTAATATCAAGCAATACCACACATTACATTATACAATATAATAATAATTTATTTGTAAAAATCAAACATTTTAAAATATACTTTTCTCTTTAAAGTTTGATTTTTTTTTATTCCTGTGTTTGCTATATTTAAATGTTATAAAACAAGTAAAATGTACCTACATATAAACGAGACGATATTATGTACATTTAACATTTTTTCTGACAGCTATATTATACGAGTACAGGGTGTCCCAAAATTAATGGATAAAACGCAAATGGTAGATACACCACTTAATTATCTAAAACTAATTTAAATGGTTTTGAAAAACTCTTAGTTTAGTTGTTAGTGACCAAGTTATTGTACTTGTAACTTGAAAATATCGCACCTCCCATACATTTTTACCAGCAACTTTGAAAATGCAAAAAGTAGACACAAGTTTTATATCAATTTAGAAGCCAAGTACAGGTATAGGTACAGATTTTTATGTTATTAGTACACTTCTGTTCCGTACATTTTTTACAGGACAATTTTTTAAATCGGGTCGTCTTAATGAAAGAAAAATAAATATTGCACCAAAGATTCTTCATCAATAAAAATAAATTTAAGTTTTGTACATTAATCACGGGACATCCTGTAACATTCAATTTGTACTGCTCTCCTTTCCTGCAAATATTTACTAATCCTGCCAAGCGAAGATTATTATTACTTCATAGCGTTAAAGTACTGAGCATCTACATCAAAAGATAGATATAAACAAATACTACATTTTCTAAATAAAAGCAAAACAAATAATAATTTCTCAAAGAAAATGAGTACGGAACTTTGTGGAAGTGAAAAATGGTCCAAGTTCTCCCCGATTGAGTTGTTCAGACAACTGATGTTTAACCAAAAAAATATTAATTTTTGTTGAGTTATATGAATGAAATCAGTTTTATTTCATACTAACTTATTATATTATTCGTATATAAAATAATGATAATGAGTGATATTTTAATATAAACCATCTACGCGTAGACCTAATTCACGGTCAAGTTAAAATCGATGTAGAATAAGGTGAGAAGTAGCGTGATAAAAATGGTTTTTTTAAACCTCTATAAATCAAGATATATTTAAGATTCCAGGTTTCAAGTGTAAATTACATATCCAGTTTTAAAGTATTTAATTGTTTTGTACATAATATATGGCGCAGGTTCTTCTAAATATATTAATGGCAATTTTCTTTTCTAAACTTGGCTGTAACACTCCCATGCACATATTTATGAATACAGAGTTGTGTATCTCGCTACGTCTGTGTTTAATAATATAATATTTGTTGTGAGTAGGATCAGCTGTGCCAATATTGAGAGATTATGAACAAAAAGGAAAATTCGTCACGTTAAGAACTTAATTAAATCTCGAAACGAAGATATTATTTTCATACGAATCAAATACAATATAGCAGCAGATGAACAAAATAGCGTCATTAGATTACTTTCACACTACAATCGTAATAAAACTTTTTTATTTCGCTGTTAATCTCTAAGAGGTAATGTTCTTCTAAACTGCTATCCTAATGATCAAACTTATTGTGCACCGACTCTGCTGTAGCGCATAAAGTGCGCTCCACTTATATTGTTAATAGTTTATTATTCTTAAATATACACTAATAGTAAAAATGCGAAGTTTTTTTTATTTTTTTTATTATTTGCAGGTTAGCCCTTGACTACGGTCTACTGATGGTAAGTGATGATGCAATTTTAGACGGAAGCGGGGTAACTTGTTAGGAGGAGGATGAAAATCCACAC